>NW_026114766.1:0-47705 GCF_025201925.1 Gopherus flavomarginatus | reverse complement strand
GGGTCCAACCCATGGAGGCCCTTCCCCAGCTACAGGGACCCCCCCGTGCGGGCCTTGACCCCGCCCCAGGCGCCCGAACTCGTTGCGGGCCCTGACCCAGCTCAAGGGCCCAACCCCTGGGGGTCCAGACCCTAGCTCCAGGGGCCCAACCCGTGCGGGGCCGTTGACCCCAGCAAACAGGGGTCCACCCGTGGGGGCCTTGACCGAGCTCCAGGGCCCTACCGTGGGGACCCTGACCCCAGCTCCAGTGGCCCAACCGTGCCCGCTGGCCCTGACCCCAGCTCCAGGCGCCAAAACCGTGGGGGCCCGACCCCAGCTCCAGGGCCCCAACCCGTACGGGTCCTGATCCCAGCTCCAGGGGCCCCATTCCGTGGGGCCTGACACTTGCTCCAGGGGCCCAACCTGTGCGGGCCCCTGACCTCAGCTCCGGAACCCAACCCGTGGGGCCCTGACCCCAGCTCCAGGGGTCAACCCGTGCGGGCCCTGACAGCAGCTCCAGGGTCCCAAACTGTGTGCGGGCCCTAACCTCCAGCTACAGGGGCCCAACCTGTGTGGACCCTGACCCCAGCTCCAGGGGCCGCAACCCGTGGGGGTCCTGTCCCCAGCTCCATGTGCCCACCCATAGGCCCTGCCCCAGCTCCAGGGGCCCAACCTATGCTGAACCTGACCCCAGCTCCTGCGGCCCACCCGTGCGGCCCTGACCCCAGTTCCAGGGTCGCCACCCTTGGGGGCCATCACCCAGCGCAGGGGCCCCAACCCGTGCGGGCCCTGACCACAGCTTCCAAAGGCACAAACCAGTGTGGGTCCTGACCCGAGCTCCAGCGGCCACACACGTGGGGTCCTGACCCCAGCTCCAGGTCCCAACCCGTGCGGGCCGTGACCCAAGCTCCAGGGGCCCACTCGTGTTGCCCTAACCCCAGCTCCAGGGGCCCAACCGTGGGGACTCTGACCCCAGCTCCAGATGCCCCACCCGTGAGGGCCCTGGTCCCCCAGCTCCAGGGGCCCAACCCGTGCGGACCATTGACCCCAGCTCCAGGCGCCGAATCCTGGGGGCCCTGCCCCCAGCTTCAGGGGCCCCCCACCCATGGGGGCCCTGACCCCAGCTCCAGGGGCCCCAACCCGTGCTGGCTCTGACCCCAGCTCTGCGGCCCGAACCCGTGGGGGTCCTGACCCCAGCTCCAGGGGTACAACCCAGCAGACCCTGACCCCAGCTCCTTGGGCCCAAACTGTGCGGGCCCGCCCCAGCTCCGCGGCCCAACCCGTGGGGGTCCTGACCCCAGCTCCAGGTGCCCAACCCGTGTGGCACCCTGACCCCAACTCCAGGGGCCCAACCCGTGAGGGCCCTGACCCAGCTCTAGGGTCCTTACCTTTAGGGGCCCTAACCCCAGCTCCAGGGTCCCAACCCGTGCAGGGGCTTGATTCCAGCTCCAGGGGGCACAACAGGTGCGGGCCCTGACCCAAGAGCCTCCAGGGGCCCAAACCCGTGTGGGCCCTGACCCCAGCACCAGCGGGCCAACCCGTGGGGGCCCTGACCCCCAGCTCAAGGGCCCAACCTGTGTGGGTCCTGACCCCAGCTCCATCGGACCCAATCTGTTGGGGGCCCTAACCCAGCTCCAGGGCCACAAACCCGTGGGGGCCCTGAAGCAGCTCCAGGGGCCCAACCAGTGGGGGCCCTGGACCCCAGCTCCAGGGGCCCCCCCTTGGGGGCCCTGACCCAAGCTCCAGGGGCCTACCCGTGTTGGCCCCTAACCCCCCCAGGGGCTCCAGGGGCCCAACCCAGTGGGGCCCATCACGCAGCTCCAGGGGCCCAAACAGTGGAGGCCTGACCCCATCTCCAGGGGCCTAACCCGGTGGGGCCCTGCCCCCAGCTCCAGTGGCCCATCCTGTGCGGGCCCGCGACCCCAGCTCCATGGGACCAAGCCGGTGGGTCCCTGACCCCAGCTCCAGGGGCCCAACTCTTCGGGGCCCTGACCCCCAGCTCCAGGGGCCCAACCCGTCGGGGCCCTGACCCCAGCTCCAGGGGCCCCACCCGGTGGGGCCCTGCCCCCAGCTCCAGGGGCCCAAAATGTTGGGCCATGACACCAGCTCCAGGGGCCAATCCGTGGGGACCTGACCCCACATCCATGGGCCAACCCGTGCAGACCCTCACCCTAGGTCCAGGGGCGAAAACCCGTTGGGGGCCTGACCCCAGCTATAAGAGCCGCACCCATGGGGCCCCGACCCCAGCTCCAGCGGCTCAGCCCGTGGGGACAAGGACCCCAGCTCCAGAGGCCCAGCCCGTGTGGGCCTCGACCCAAGCTCCAGTGGCCCAACCCGTGGGGGCCCTGACCCCAGCTCCAGGGGCCCCAACCGTCCGGGCCCTGACCCCAGCTACAGGAGCCCGACCCATGAGGCCCTGACCCCAGTCCAGGAGTCCCACCTGTGCGGGCCCCGACCCCAGCTCCAGGGGCCCGACCCGTGGTGACCCTGACCTAAGCTCCAGGGGCCCCACCCGTGTGGGCCCTAACCCCAGCTCCAGGGGCCCAGCCCGTGCGGGCCTTGACCCCAGCTCCAGGGGCTCAGCCCGTGGGGGCATGGACCCCAGTTCCAGGGGCCCATCCGTGTAGCCTTGACCCAAGCTCCAGGGGCCCAAACCCTTGGGAGAGCCCTGACCCCAGCTCCAGGTGCCCAACCAATGCGGGCCCTGACTTCAGTTCCAGGGCCCGAACCTGTGGGGGCTCTAACCCTCGCTCCAGAGTCTCAACCCGTGCAGACTCTGACCGAGCTCCAGGGGCCCAACCCGTGGGGCTCTGACCCCAGCTCCAGGGGCCACCCCGTTCGGGGCCCTGACCCCAGCTCCAGGGGCCAAACCTGTGGGGGCCCTGACCCAGCACAAGGGGCCCACCCCGTGCGGCCCTGACCCCAGCTCCAGAGGCCCAACCCATGCGGGCCCTGACCCCAGCTCCAGGGACCCAACCCGTGAGGAGCCCTGACCCCAGCTTCAGGGGCCCAACTCATTGGGGCCCTGACCCCAGCTCCAGGGTCCCAACCCGTGCTTCCCCTGACCCCAGCTCCAGGGGCCCAACACGTGCGGGACCTGACCCGAGTTACAGGAACCGCACCCGTGGACCTATGACCCCAGCTCGGGGGCCCACACGTGCGGGCCCTGACCATAGCTATAGGAGCCCCACCCGTGGGAGCCCTGACCCCAGCTCCACGAGCCCCACCTGTGCAGGACCGGACCCAAGCTCCAGCGGCTCAGCCCATGGGGACAAGGACTCCAGCCTCCAGAGGCCCAGCCCGTGCGGCCTTGACCCAAGCTCCAGTGGCCCAACCCGGGGGGCCCTGACCCCAGGTCCAGGGGCTCAGCCCGTTGGGGCCCGACCCCAGCTCCAGGGGCCCAACCCGTGCGGGGCCTGACTCCAGATCCAGGGGCCCAATCCGGTGGGGCCCTGATCCGAGTAACAGGGGCCCAACCCGTGGAGGCCCTGACCACAGCTCCAGGGGTGTAACCCGTGCGGGGCCTGACCCCAGCTCCAGGGGCCAAACCCGTGGGGGCCCTCACCCGAGCTCCAGGGCCCAGCCCGTTGGGGCACTGACCCCAGCTCCAGGAGCCCAAACCCGTGCGGGACCTGACCCCAGCTCCAGGGGCCCAACCCGTGGGGGCCCTGACCCCAGCTCCAGGGGCCAAAACCCATTGGGGCCCTGACCCCAGCTCCAGAGGCCCAACCCGTGGGAGCCCTCACCCCATCTCCAGGTGCCCCGCCCCGTGGGGGCCCTGACCCCAGCTCCAGTGGCCCCCACACGTGCGGTCCCCGAACACAGCTCCAGGGGCCCCACCGTGGTGGCCCTGACCTAAGCTCCAGGGGCCCCACCCGTGCTGGCCTGACTCCAGCTCCAGGGGCCCCAGCCGTGGGGGCCCTGATCCCAGCTCCAGGGGCCCAACCTGTGCGGGCCCTGACCCCACCTCCAGGGGCCCCAGCCGTGGGGCCCTGACCCCAGCTCCAGGAGCCCCTGATGTGTGGACCCCCTGACCCCAACTCCAGGGGCCCAACACTGTGCGGGCCCTGACCCCAGCTCCAGTGGCTCAGCCGTGGGGGCAAAGACCCCAGCTCCAGGGGCCCAACCAGTGCGGGCCCTGACCCCAGCTCCAAGGACCCAACCCGTGGGGGCCCTGAGCCCAGCTCCAGGGGCCCAACCCGTGCGTCCCCTAACCCCAGCTCCAAGGGCCCAACCCGTGTGGGGGCCCTGACCCCAGCCTCCAGGGGCTCAATAGTGCAAGTCCTGACCCCAGCTCCAGGGGCCCAGCCTGTGGGGTCCCTGACCACACCTCCAGGGGCCCAACCCATGTGGCCCTCACCCCAGGTCCAGGGGCAACCCGTTGGGTCCCTGACCCCAGCTCCAGGGGCCAAACCCGTGGGGGCCCTCACCCGAGCTCCAGAGGTCCCACCCGTGGGGCCCTGACCCCAGCTCCAGGGGCCCAACCCATCGGGGCCCTTACCCAGCTCCAGGGGGCCAACCCATGGGGGCTCTGACCCCAGCTCCAGAGGCCCCAACCGTGCGGGCCCTGACCCCAGCTACAGGAGCCCCACCCGTGGGGCCCTGACTGAAGCTCAAGGGGCCCCACCTGTGCGGTGCCTGACCCCAGCTCCGGGGCCCCACCCGTGGGGGCCCTCACCCAAGCTCCAGGAGCCGAACCCGTGGGAGCCCTGACCCCACCTCCACGGGCCCCACCCCTGGGGACCCTGACCCCAGATCCAGGGACCCAACCCGTGCTGGCCCTGAACCCAGCTGTAGAGGCCTAACCCGTCGGGGCCCAGACCCAGCTCCAGGGGCCCAAACCCGTACGGGCCCTGACCCAGCTCCAGGGACCCAACCCATGGGTGCTCTAACCCCAGCGCCAGAGGCCCAACCCGTGGGGGCCCTGACCAGCTCCAGGGGCCCCACTCGTGCGGGCCGTGACCCCAGCTCCAGGGGCCCAACCCATCGGGGCCCTGACCCAGCTCCAGGGGCCCAACCGTGTGGACCCTGACCCCAACTCCAAGGACAACCCGTGGGGCCCTGACCCCAGCTCCAGGGACCCAACCCATGGGTGCTCTAACCCCAGCGCCAGAGGCCCAACCCGTGGGGGCCCTGACCCCAGCTCCAGGGGCCCCACCCGTGGTGGCCCTGACCTAAGCTCCAGGGGCCCCACCCGTGCGGGCCGTGACCCAGCTCCAGGGGCCCAACCCATCGGGGCCCTGACCCCAGCTCCAGGGGCCCAAACCCGTGCGGACCCTGACCCCAGCTCCAAGGACCCAACCGTGGGGGCCCTGACCCCAAATCCAGGGCCAACCCGTTGCATCCTAACCCCACCTCCAGAGTCCGAACACGTGGGGGCCCTGACCCAAGCTCCAGGGGCCAATCCGTACGGGCCCTGACCCCAGCTCCGAGGGCCTAGCCCGTGTGGCCCTGACCCTAGCGCCAGCGGCTAAGCCTGTGGGGGCAAGGACCCCAGCTCCAGGGGCCAAACCCGTGCAGGGACTGACCCCTGCTCCATGAGCCCAACCCGGTGGGCCCTGATCCCAGCTCCAGGGTCCCAAACCGTGTGTGGCCCCACCCCAGCTCTAGGGGCCCAAACAGGTGGGGCCCTGACCCCAGCTCCAGGGGCCCAAACCGTGCGGGGCCTCAATCCAGCTACAGTGGCCCAACCAGTGCGGGCTCTGACCCCAGCTCCAGGGGCCCAACCCGTGCGGGCCCTGACCCCAGCTCCAGGGACCCAACCCATGGGCGCTCTAACCCCAGCGCCAGAGGCCCAGCCCGTGGGGGCCCTGACCCCAACTCCAAGGGCCCAGCCGTGCAGGTCTTGACCCAAGCTCCACGGCCCACCGGTGGGGGCCCTGACCCCATCTCCAGGGGCCCAACCTGTGGGGGCTCTGACCCAAGCTCCAGGGGCTCAACCCGTGGGGGTCCTCCCCCATCTCCAGGGGCCCTACCCCTTGTGGCCCTGACCTAAGCTCCAGGGGCCACCCGTGCGGGCCCTGACCCCAGCTCCAGGGGCCCCACTCATCGGGGCCCTAACCCCAGCTCCAGGGGACCAACCCGTGGGGGCCCTGACTCCAGCTCCAAGGGCCCAACTCGTGCCGGCCGTGACTACAGCTCCAGCGGCTGAGCCCGTGGGGGCAAGGACCCCAGCTTCAGGGGACCCACCCGTTGGGGCTCTGACCCAGCTACAGGGGCCCCACACGTGCTGGCCTTGACCCCAGCTACAGGAGCCCCACCTGTGGGAGCCCTGCCCCCAGCTCCTCGACCCCCACCTGTGCGGGCCCCGACCCCAGCTCCAGCGGCTCAGCCCGTGGGGACAAGGACCCCAGCTCCAGAGGCCCAGCCCGTGTGGGCCTTGACCCAAGCTCCAGTGGCCCAACCCGTGGGGGCCCTGACCTAAGCTCCAGGGTCCCCACCCGTGCTGGCCTGACTCCAGCTCCAGGGGCCCCAGCCGTGGGGGGCCCTGTTCCCAGCTCCAGGGGCCCCAACCTGTGCGGTCCCTGACCCCAGCCCAGGGGCCCAGCCGTGGGGGCCCTAACCCCAGCTCCAGGAGCCCCTCCTGTGCGGACCCCTGACCCCAGCTCCAGGGGCCAAACACGTGCGGGCCCTGACCCCAGCTCCAAGGCCCAGCCGGTGCGGGCCCTGACCCCAGCTCCAGTGGCTCATCCGTGGGGGTAAAGACCCCAGCTCCAGGGGCCCAACCCGTGCATCCCGTAACCCCAGCTCCAAGGGCCCAACCCGTGGGGGCCCTGACCCCAGCTCCAGGGGCCCAACCAGTGCGAGTCCTGACCCCAGCTCCAGGGGCCCAGCCCGTGGGGGCTCTGACCCCACCTCCAGAGGCCCAACCCGTGCAGGCCCTCACCCCAGGTCCAGGGGCAAACCCGTTGGGTCCCTGACCCCAGCTCCATGGGCCAAACCCATGGAGGCCTTCACCCCATCTCCTGGGGCCCCACCCTTGGGGGCCCTGACCCCAGCCCAGGGGCCCCAAACCGTCCGGTCCCTGACCCAGCTACAGGAGCCCGACCCATGAGGGCCCTGACCCCAGCTCCAGGAGCTCCACCTGTGCGGGCCCCGACCCAGCTCCAGGGGCCCCACCCGGGTGACCCTGACCTAAGCTCCTGGGCCCCACCCGTGTGGGCCCTGACCCCAGCTCCAGGGGCCCCACCCGTAGGGGCTCTAACCCCAGCTCCAGGGGCCCAAGCCATCGGGGCCCTGACCCCAGCTCCAAGGGTCCAACCCGATGCCGGCCCTAACCCCTGCTCCAGGGGCCCAAGCCATCGGGGCCCTGACCCCAGCTCCAAGGGTCCAACCCATGCCGGCCCTACCCCAGCTCCAGGGGCCCAGCCCGTGCGGGGCCTTGACCCAGCTCCAGGGGCTCAGCCCGTGGGGCATGGACCCCAGCTCCAGGGGCCCATCCCGTGTAGCCTTGACCCAAGCTCCAGGGGCTCAACCCTTAGGAGCCCTGACCCCAGCTCCAGGTGCCCAACCAATGCGGGCCTGACTTCAGTTCCAGGGCCCGAACCCGTGGGGGCTCTGACCCTCGCTCCAGAGTCTCAACCCGTGCAGACTCTGACCCGAGCTCCAGGGGCCCAACCCGTGGGGGCTCTGACCCCAGCTCCAGGGGCCCACCCCGTGCGGGCCCTGACCCCAGCTCCAGGGGGCAAAACTGTGGGGGCCCTGAACCCAGCACAAGGGGCCCACCCCGTGCGGGCCCTGACCCAGCTCCAGGGACCCAACCCGTGGGGAGCCCTGACCCCAGCTTCAGGGGCCCAACTCATTGAG
Source organism: Gopherus flavomarginatus (assembly GCF_025201925.1). Taxonomy (NCBI): domain Eukaryota; kingdom Metazoa; phylum Chordata; order Testudines; family Testudinidae; genus Gopherus; species Gopherus flavomarginatus. The sequence goes on along the minus strand of NW_026114766.1, from coordinate 39,920 downwards.
GCCCTGACCCCAGCTCCAGGGTCCCAACCCGTGCTTCCCCTGACCCCAGCTCCAGGGGCCAACACGTGCGGGACCTGACCCGAGTTACAGGAACCCCACCCGTGGGACCTATGACCCCAGCTCCAGGGGCCCCACACGTGCGGGCCCTGACCATAGCTATAGGAGCCCCACCCGTGGGAGCCCTGACCCCAGCTCCACGAGCCCCACCTGTGCAGGACCGGACCCAAGCTCCAGCGGCTCAGCCCATGGGGGCAAGGACTCCAGCTCCAGAGGCCCAGCCCGTGCGGGCCTTTGACCCAAGCTCCAGTGGCCCAACCCGTGGGGGCCCTGACCCAGGTCCAGGGGCCCAGCCCGTTGGGGCCTGACCCCAGCTCCAGGGGCCCAATCCGGTGGGGCCCTGATCCCAGTAATAGGAGCCCAACCCGTGGAGGCCCTGACCCCAGCTCCAGGGGCCAAACCCGTGGGGGCCCTGACCCGAGCTCCAGGGGCCCAGCCCGTTGGGGCACTGACCCCAGCTCCAGGAGCCCAACCCGTGCGGGACCTGACCCCAGATGCAGGGGCCCAAACCGGTCGGGCCCTGACCCCAGCTAAAGTGGCCCAGACCATGGGGGCCCTGACCCCAGCTACAGGGGTGCAACCCGTATGGGGCCTAACCCCAGCTCCAGGGGCCCAACCCGTGGGGGCCCTGACCCCAGCTCCAGGGCCAAACCCGTGGGAGCCCTCACCCCATCTCCAGGTGCCCCGCCCGTGGGGGCCCTGACCCCAGCTCCAGTGGCCCCACACGTGCGGTCCCCGAACACAGCTCCAGGGGTCCCACCCGTGGTGGCCCTGACCTAAGCTCCAGGGGCCCCACCCGTGCTGGCCCTGACTCCAGCTCCAGGGGCCCCAGCCGTGGGGGCCCTGATCCCAGCTCCAGGGCCCAACCTGTGCGGGCCCTGACCCCACCTCCAGGGGCCCCAGCCGTGGGGCCCTGACCCCAGCTCCAGGAGCCCCTCCTGTGCGGACCCCTGACCCCAGCTCCAGGGGCCCAACACGTGCGGGCCTGACCCCAGCTCCAGTGGCCTCAGCCCGTGGGGGCAAAGACCCCAGCTCCAGGGGCCCAACCAGTGCGGCCCTGACCCCAGCTCCAAGGACCCAACCCGTGGGTGCCCTGAGCCCAGCTCCAGGGGCCCAACCCGTGCATCCCCTAACCCCAGCTCCAAGGGCCCAACCCGTGGGGGCCCTGACCCCAGCTCCAGGGGCTCAATAGTGCAAGTCCTGACCCCAGCTCCAGGGGCCCAGCCCGTGGGGTCCCTGACCCCACCTCCAGGGGCCCAACCCATGTGGGCCCTCACCCCAGGTCCAGGGGCCAAACCCGTTGGGTCCCTGACCCCAGCTCCAGGGGCCAAGCCCATCTAGGCCCTCACCCCAGCTCCAGGGGCCAAACCTGTGGGGCCCTGACCCCAGCTCCAGAGGCCCAAAGCGTGGGGGCCCTGACCCCCCTTTCATGCGCCCAACCCATGCCGGCCCTGACCCCTGCTCCAGAGGCCCACCCCTTGCGGGCCCTGACCCCAGCTCCAGGGGCCCAACCCATGCGGGCCCTGACCCCAGCTCCAGGGACCCAACCCGTGGGGACCCTTGACCCCAGCTCCACGGGCCCAACCCATTGGGGCCCTGACCCCAGCCCCAGGGTCCCAACCCATGCGTCCCCTGACCCCAACTCCAGGGACCCCACACGTGCGGGCCCTGACCACAGCTACAGGAGCCCAACCTGATCGGAGGAAGGGGCAGGGGCAGGGCTTTGGGGAATGGGGCAGGGATTAGGGGAACAGGTGACGTGAGGCCAGGACGTCGGGGTAGGGGCAGTGTGGGGGCAGGACCCCAGGAGGAGGGGGGCAGGGCTTTGGGGAATGGGGCACGGATTAGGGGAACAGGTGATGTGAGGCCAGGACGTCAGGGGTAGGGGCAGTGCAGGACTCTAGGAGGAGGGGGCAGAGGCAGGGCTTTGGGGGGAGGGCGGAGCTCGGGGAATGAGGAGGATTAATTCGGTTCAGTGGCAGGTTTGTCTGCTGGTGACACTGGCACTGCAGGGGGGGTTAAAGCCGGGCTCACCCGAGGGAGGAGGACGGGGCTGGGTGGCCGGGCACAGCGGGAGTTCGGGGTGTGACAAGGAGCAGGTTCCAAGGCTCATCGGACACAACCAGAAACCAGCTCACACCCAGATGGGGGGTTAAAGCCCCAGCGACCAAGGGGCGCTGGGAACATCCCCGCGGTGCAGACAAATGTATCAAGTCACCGGCCAGAGAGAAACCCGGCACTGACCTGCCCCCCCCGGTCCTCGGCCTCCGCCCCCCCGCGCTCCCACCCACGCCCCGATCGGCTGCTTTGTGCGGCGGTGAAAGGGGCGAAGCGGCGCGGCACGTTCCCACGCGGAGCAGGTTAATACACTGCACGGGGGGCGGGGCTCTCTGGGGGCAGGGCGGGGGGTGGAGTTGGGGGAGAATTGAAGATGGAGTGTAAGATGAGGCTAGGTAAGTTCTGTGGAGGGAGACATGCTGGACAGGGCCTAGGATTGGGGAGACAAGCAGGTGTGAGCCCCGGGCTCAGATTTCTAATTGTAGCTGTGATGGCAGAATGGGAGGAGGTTGAAGCTGAAGCCCTGGGGTGCAGGAGTAGCGAGAAGAGGAACCTCATCACCATTGCTTTTTCTTTTCCTCTTGTGTTGTGTTTCATACCAAGGGAAAAGAAGTTGCGGGGATGGAGTCCAGCCCTGAGGTGAGATGGAAAGTGATCCCTGCTGGCCAGGAATGGGAGTGTCCTGTAGGTGCCTTCTTGTAGGGGCAGTGACTCCTGGTGGCGAGGGGCAGCAATGCCTGGCATGTATCCCCCCTGGCATTGCTGCAGAGACCCCTGGTGGCAACTGAGGGCAGTTGCCTATGTGACCCCACTACTGCCATTGCGCCTGTGAGCGCTGGTGGGTAGGTGAGGCAGGGCCCTGTATGTACATCAGCCATTGGGGCAGGGCCCTCTGTGTATCCCACTCTCATCTCGACTGTAAGCTGTCTAAACTCCTACCTGCCTCATGGGGCCACAACCGTGGTACCCCCAACCCACCCAGCAATGTCGTCAATCTATCCAACTACACACTCAGCCCAGAAGAAAAGCCTGTCCTATCTCGGAGACTCTCTTTCTGCCCTGCCACCTCTACCAACATGATACAGTTCTGCAGCAATCTGGAAGCCTACTTTCGCCATCTCTGATTCAAAGAATACTTTCAGGACAACACTGAACAGCGCACTGATACACAGATACCCTCCCACCAACAGCACAAGAAGAAGAGCTCCACATGGACTCCTCCTGAGGGTCGAAATGACAGTCTGGACCTATACATTGAATGCTTCCACTGACGTGCACAGGCAGAAATTGTGGAAAAACAACATTGCTTGCCTCATAACGTAAGTCGTGCAGAACGCAATGCCATCCACAGCCTCAGAAACCACCCAGACATCAAAGAGGCTGATAAAGGAGGTGCTGTTGTCATCATGAACAGGTCTGACTACCAAAAGGAGGCTGCCAGACAACTCTCCAACACCAATTCTACAGGCCACTTCCCTCAGATCCCACTCAGGAATACACTAAAAACTGCAAAATCTACCCAGGACACTCCCTACACTAACACCGGAACAAATCAACATACACCCTTAGAGCCCCGACCAGTGTTATTCTATCTACTCCCCAAGATCCACAAACCCGGAAATCCTGGATGCCCCATCATCTCGGGCATTGGCACTCTCACTGAAGGACTGTCTGGATATGTGGACTCTCTACTCAGACCCAATGCCACCAGCACTCCCAGCTATCTCTGTGACACCACTGATTTCCTGAGGAAACTACAACGCATTGGTGACCTTCCAGAAAACACCCTCCTAGCCACCATGGATGTAGAGGCTCTCTACACGAACATCCCACACACAGATGAAATACAAGCTGTCAGGAACAGAATCCCTGATGATGGCGCAGCACAATTGGCTGCTGAGCTCTGTGCCTTTATCCTCACACACAACTATTTCAAATTTGATGACAATATATATCTCCAGATCAGTGGCACCGCTATGGGCACCCGCATGGCCCCACAATATGCCAATATTTTTATGGCCGACCTGGAACAACGCTTCCTCAGCTTTCGTCCACTCACGCCCCCTTCTCTACCTACGCTACATTGATGACATCTTCATCATCTGGACCCATGGGAAGGAGTCTCTGGATAAATTCCACCACGATTTCAACAGCTTCCACCCCACCATCAGCCTCGGCCTGGACCAATCTACACAGGAGGTCCACTTCCTAGACACCACGGTGCAAATAAGTGATGGTCACATTACTACCACTCTATACCGAAAACCTACCGACCGCTATGCCTACCTTCATGCCTCCAGCTTCCATCCCGGACACATCACACGATCCATTGTCTACAGCCAAGCACTGAGGTACAACCGCATCTGCTCTAACCCCTCAGACAGAGACCAACACCTACAAAATCTCCACCAAGCATTCTCAAAACTACAATACCTGCACGAGGAAATAAGGAAACAAATCAACAGAGCCAGACGTGTACCCAGAAGCCTCCTACTGCAAGACAAACCCAAGAAAGAAACCAACAGGTCTCCACTAGCCATCACATACAGTCCCCAGCTAAAACCTATCCAGCGCATCATCAGGGACTTGCGTGGCAGGCCGGTCCTCACCCACAGGCAACCTGCCAACCTGAAACATATTCTCACCAGTAACTGCACACCGCACCATAGTAACTCTAGCTCAAGAACCAATCCATGCAACAAACCTCGATGCCAACTCTGCCCACATATCTACACCAGCGATACCATCACAGGACCTAACCAGATCAGCCACACCATCACCGGTTCATTCACCTGAACGTCCACCAATGTAATATACGCCATCATATGGCAGCAATGCCCCTCTGCTATGTACATTGGCCAAACTGGACAGTCGCTACGGAAAAAGATAAACGGAGACAAATCAGATATTAGGAATGGCAATATACAAAAACCTGTAGGAGAACACTTCAACCTCCCTGGCCACACTATAGCAGACCTTAAGGTGGCCATCCTGCAGCAAAAAAACTTCAGGACCAGACTTCAAAGAGAAACTGCTGAGCTTCAGTTCATCTGCAAATTTGACACCATCAGCTCAGGATTAAACAAAGACTGTGAATGGCTTGCCAACTACAAAACCAGTTTCTCCTCCCTTGGTTTTCACACCTCAACTGCTAGAGCAGGGCTTCATCCTCCCTGATTGAACTAACCTCATTATCTCTAGCTTGCCTGCATATATATACCTGCCCCTGGAAATTTCCATTACATGCATCTGACGAAGTGGGTATTCACCCATGAAAGCTCATGCTCCAAAACGTCTGTCAGTCTATAAGGTGACACAGGATTCTTTGCTGCTTTTACAGATCCAGACTAACACGGCTACCCCTCTGATACTTTCAGGATATGTTTTGGTTCTGAGAGGTGAAAGGCTGCTCTGTGTGTGATGTTATGGAGTGACGTAGCAAAGGTTGATTGCAGAGGTGATGCATGTGCCACAAAAGTTGTGGGGTCCCTCCCCTAGCTCTGGCCCCAGAGTCCAGAATTTACATAAACCCACCCGCTGACCTGTGACTAAGAATCTGGTTGCAGAGATATTTCGTGTCCCACAGCTGACTTCCCACAGTCCAATCTGCAAAATTTTCTTGTTGTCTGAGGGGAAAGAAGCATTTTCCCCAACTATGGAGTTGTTTAAAACTTTCAGTGTGGAAATGAGATCAAAGCCCAGCAGCTTATGTATGTCTAAAATTGCATTTAGTCATTAATCATTTTTTATCTGTGGTATTGATCCAAATATGAATTAGAATGATAAAAAACTCTATTTTTAAACTAGAGAGATACAAAGGACATAAAATGTGCATTTAAACATTTCACAAGAAAAGCATGCTGCTAAATACAAATATTCCTTTTCAATCTCTCTTATTTCACTATCCTTTGGAACCCATGTCCCTTGCCTAACGAGAGTTATGTAGGTTCGGGTGAGTCCCGAAATCATGAACTGCTAAGTTCCGTTCTACTGTCTTTGATTCATATCACCAGAATAACTGTACTTTATTACCCCTGCCCTAATAAGAAAGAGACCGGGGATCCCACAGCAGCTGAAATAACCCTTTGGACATGCACCCCCATCATGCAATGCGGGGTGGGTGTGAGCATGCATATCAGCAACAAAAGGCCTTTACAACAGATCACCAACAGATGTCAGGGTAAAGTTCATTCTCACCTTGCTTACATCCTCCCCCTAGACAAGAATTGGTGGTCCTGATAAATCACACTCCCTGTTATACCAACACATTGGTATTGAATGCGAAGTTATGGCTAGCAAAAGTAGCCACCCATCTCTGCCTTGTAGCATCCAGCTTAGCCCTTGTTAACACATAAGTCAGTGGATTGTTCTCTGTCCACACCTGAAACTGAGCACCACACAAGTAGTCTCGAAATTTTTCAGTGATGGCCCATTTCAGAACCAAGAACTTGCTGCTGGTGGTGGGATAGCGAGTTCGCATATCGACAGTCCTCAGCTGGCAATGCCTACAGATTTACATTTGCCTTCCACTATCCTGGTACGGGACTGCTCCCAGACCCTCCAAACTGGCATCAGCATGCAGGATAAACGGCTTGTTTGGGTTAACAAGGACTTGGACTGGCACATGAATCAGGCAAATTATTATTTCCCGTAAAGCTCTGTCACTTCTCTCATCCCACCATGTCCCAAATGGAGAAGAGAGGAGCCCCTCCCATGTCCCAGTCCAGGAACACCAGAGTGTGGTGTGGTTGTGACTCAGTCCAGGTCTGCTAGTGCTGCAAAGGAGAAGATTTCCTTCCTCAGTCCAGGTCAACTGGAATTGTTGTTGCAGTGGGGAAAAGATGTCTTTCATCTGGTTCTTAGATGCTTTGGTGAAAGGGGACAGGCAGAGGCTTTTTTCTCCCCTCTGCAGCTCAAATTGCACACTTCTTCTCTGCTTTTTGCTCTAGCTTGACTTCTCTCTTGCATCTCAATTTTCTCTTTCCTGGCCTCATTCCAGAGCATTCACAGCCCAATTCTCTATCCTAACCCTGAGCTCTCTACTGCACCCTGAATGTCTCATTCTAACCCCACCCCAGAGTCTGCACCCCCAGAGCCAGTGCCTTCATCCCTCTGCATTCCAACTCTCTGTCCCATGTAGCCTGATGTAGGGTGTACTAATAATATTAATTTGGATAATTTGATGAAAATTTAATTGATTAGCTTACATGTTATTTAATTTAATTGAGTTACAAAGTTACATTTGCATTACTGCTATTCAAAAGATACATATGGCATTATATACAACAAAGTTTTGGTTAATATACTCACAGCCTTCCTTGATAACCTGGTGGTAAGAGACACAGGACCAGCCTTGCAGTTCAGGTTTCTCAATTCTTAAGTGAAAGATGCTGTGCTTAGGGAAAGCTAGTGTTACTTAGGGTTTACTTGAATATGTGAAACTTAAAATCAAAACCTAATAAACAAAGACTAAAAACGTAGGGAAACCAAACTTAGCCTAGTTCCCTTGAAACTTAAAGTTTCAGAACAAGTACAGCCTACTGCTAGTACATAGAGAGAGAGTGGAGGAAGTAAGTCACAATGATAGAGCAAAGTGCTCTAGCGAGGTGGCTTACCTCTTTTATAGGGCACAAGGGCCGGAAATCCTTCCTCCTATGCCCAAATTTCATTCCTCACCCACAAAACATTGGGGTACATTTACTTCATAGACTAGTATGTTTGTGCTTGTTGATGACATGTACATATGCACATAAGTTACCTTGTAGTGTACCTGTTAAATCTGTGGGTACAACACTGAATAAAACTCTATGCCATTCTCCATTGTCGATTGGTCTAAGTAAAGGTCTTGGACAGGCATGGGTACTTATCTATTTAAGTAACATGAGAAAGGTCGATTTTCCTCTCTGAGTAAAAGGTCACAATATAGATATGCTAACTTTGCCTTAGCTTAACATACAGGATATGGCCTCTAGGTTCTCGTAAGTCATGTGTCTCAGTCTCCTAATCATTTTTATTGCCCTCTTCTGGACTCTCTCCAGTTTGTCCACATCCCTTCTCATGTGGGTCCCAACCCCAAAAGTACTCACATTTTACCCCATTGACCCCAAAATGCCAGCTTTTAATATGTAAATAGGGTGCTGCCATGGTCAAGTCACTCCCGAGCTCTCCAGCGGAGCCTGCTGGCACAGAACAAGGTGAAAATTAGCCAGGATGTCACTCAGTCAAATCCCTGTGCTCCCCGCAGGTGATATCGGAAGGCTCCAAGATGGATCATTTCCCTTTCTCTCATCAGCTTCAGGCCCCAGGGTTACAAATGCACAAACCAGTTGGGATTCTCCCCTGGCCTCAGGGTGTGGGGCTGCTCTGAGGGGATGGACTTGCACACTTGGGATATTAGTGCAAAGATACAATTTCAATTTCTCTTAGAGAAATTGGAGGGCAATTTATATTTGGTACAAATCTTATTTAGTGAAAGGAAAGCTGCAGTGACAGCCTGGTTACTGGGGTGCAAAACACCTTCCTCCTGGGAGAAACAAGAAGTTAGAATTAGAAATTTATATCGTTTGTTCCAGTGTTGGTACAGGTTTAATTTTGCTTCTGTGTAGGTTTGTTTCAGGCTGTGACCATTTTGGTTTATTGGGTTGTTTTGTTTTTTTTAGTTGGAATGGAGCTTTTAATTGACATTTGCTGGATTCAAATGGCTGACTTGCAACACCAGTTTTGACATAGTTCTGCATATTTTATTACGATTTGACCAGTATTCAAGGATTCAATTCCTTTATAGGAGGTTTTAGAGGCCATGCTTATTTATTTGATGTTATTTTATCATTCTGCTGTAGCACACTTTTTTGATAAAATGTTGAAATTATTAATTTACAGCATTTGTTAGTTTTTATTTTTACAAACAAAGTTTTTCTTAATGTTTGGGTTTTAAATTAAGCCTTGTTTTTGGTTTCAATTTTTCATTTAGGTTTTGGTTACTGATGGGATCTTTAAGAGAACTTTGGATTCAGTACTAAAATTTGGACAGATTTAGAATATTTTAAGTAAACCGTGTTTACTATTTTATTTTAATAAAGTTTGTATTGCTGTAAACCTTAGCCGGGGGGAGAGGAGATGAGCCTGGCCTTTAACTGAGAAGGAACAGAGGCATGGCCCCCGTGAAGGGTGAGGCCAGGTGATGGGGGGCACAGCTCCCCAATTTTTTTTGTCTAGCCCATCTCAGGCCTGGTCTACACTACGCTGTTAAACTGATTTTAACAGCGTTAAATCGATTTAACGCTGCACCCGTCCACACTACACTGCTCTTTATATCAATTTAAAGGGCTCTTTAAATCGATTTCTGTACTCCTACAAAACGAGAGGAGTAACGCTAAAATCGATATTACTATATCGGATTAGGATTAGTGTGGACGCAAATCGACATTATTGGCCTCATTATTTTACAGTAGCTACCCACAGTGCACCGCTCCAGAAAATGACGCTAGCCTCGGACCATGGATGCACACCACCGAATTCATGTGCCTAGTGTGGACGCTCACAATCGACTTTATAATATCTGTTTTATAAAGTCGGTTTAAGCTAATTCGAATTTATCCTGTAGTGTAGATGTAGCCTCAGTCCCCCACTAAAGGAGAACAGTCTGATGCCACCCCTGCTGGTCACTGAGTGTCACTGCTGCTCCATGGGAAACATGCTCTGTACCTTACCCAGATTGGTGGGAAACACACTCTGTACATTTCCGTGACTGGTCCGTGGGTGTCACCGCTCGTGGAGGGCAGACACACGCTGTGCATTACGCCACCTGACCAGTGGGTGTCACTGCTGTATCAAGGGAAACACCTTCTGTGCATTACCTTGAATGACCACGAGGTGGCACTGCTGCTCCAAGGGAAACATACTCTGTGTGTTACCCTGATTGGCCACTTGGTGTCACTGCTGCGCCAAGCAAAACACCTTCTGTGCATTACTCTGACTGACCACTGGGTGTCACTGCTGCGCCAAGGGAGACAGAAGAACGGCCAGACTGGTTCAGAGGCAAAGTCCATCTAGCCCAGTATCCTCCTGTCTTGTGACAGTGGCCAGTGCCAGGTGCCCCAGAGGGAATGAACAGAGCAGGGAATCATCAAGTGATCCATCCCCTGTTGCCCATTCCCAGCTTCTGACAAACAGAGGCTACAGGCACCATCCCTCCCCACCCTGGCTAATAGTCCTTGATGGATCCATCCACCATAAACTTATCTAGTTCTTTTTTGAACCCTGTTATAGTCTTGCCCTTCACAACATCCTCTTGCAAGGAGTTCCACAGGTTAACTATGCAACTGCCTTGAGTTTACCCCTCCTCCCCTGGCCAGGTTGTATATGGAAAAGAGGATGAGGAGAGCCATGATGTGTCTGTCAGTGGCTGGTGCCTCAGTTTCCTCTAGGCAGCAGTGCTGCAGGCTCCTTTGGTCTGTGCCCATGCAACTGTGTCTGGGGAAGGGGGAGTAGAGGCTCATTCTTCCCAACCCCACGCCCCACCCCCAGCAGCTGGGGAATCCAGACCAAATTTAATCCTGGTAGCTGGGCTGGGATTAGCCTGGTCTGGGGTAGGGCTAGGGAGGAATTGGGAGGGAGACAGACGCACCTGCTGTGAGGGAAGATCCTCCCATTCCCTGCCAACCACATTCACTCCTTGCAGCACAGCACCCCCTAGCATTTCTTTCTCTGTCATGGGAGCTGTCTGCTGCTTGCTTCTCCCTTAGCATCATCTCTCCCCATCCTGGAGCACTGGCATTGCCCATCCTGTGCAAACAGGGAGGCCCCGGTGTGCCCCATGGCACTGCCCTGCAATTGTGGGGGCAGCTGTTGGATGGAACCATATCAAAATATGGGGGTGGGCAAGGCTGGGGACCAGGACTCCTGGGTTCTCCCCTCAAATGTGGGAGGGGAGTGGAGATTAGGGGGTAGAGTGGGGGAGGGACAGGGCTGGGATCCAGGACTACTGCTTTTTCTGGTTTTCTCCACCTCCTGCAGCTGCCTCGATCCTTTCAATGTATTTCTTCTTCCATATTCATTTGCTGACTTGTGTAAATCACCCCAGAGGTGGCTGCATCTCAGTGTTGGGTGAGGCACCCTTGGATCCATCACCTCCTAACCGCGTCTCTCTCCCCCTTCGGGTGACCCTGCAGCACTCAGCAAACATCCACAAGATCATGGGGCACTTTGAGCACTGGGCAGGCAGGGGCCAGGCACCCAGCCCTCCCTCCAGAGAATGGGACACAGCATCGACTACTTTTTACAGGGATTAAAAAGGGGCAAAGGAAGGCAAATCAGAGGAGTAGGTGGCCAGGGTCTGAGCAGGGGGTGGAAATTGACTGGTCGGGGGTCAAGCAGCTGGAGGCAGAGTTAGGAGAGGGACTGAAGGCAAAGTCAGGGAGGTGGGAAGGAGCCGGAGTTAAGCCCGGAGGGAGGCGCTGCCAGAGGGTTAAACCCCGGCACAGGCAGGGGCCGAGGGGGAACAGTTATCCCGGTGGGCTGAGACACCAGTGTTTGCAAACATGGGTGGGGGGAGCAGAGGGCTTTTTTATTTCCCCTCTCACAGGCAGCACCTCTCAGCATGGACTTCCCAGGGCTGGGCTCTTAAAGGCACAGGCATCCCACCACCTAGACACTGCAGCTCCTCTCTGATGTAACCTACTGAGGTGCTGCAATGAAACTGGACATTCCCTATACGCCCCCGAGCCAGGGGGCTGTACACCCCCTTCCCCGATTTTCCCCAACACCCCCTCCCTCAGTGGTCAGGTAGTTACATGCAGCGCTGCCAATGTTGTCATTGGTTGCAAATTTGAATGGAAATTGAAACGTTAACACACACTTTAAAAGCAGATACAACGTATGAAAACTACTTGTACCTGAGAAAGTCAAATAGGTTTGGAAAGTCTGGACAAAGCTGGGTTTCCTCACCCAGCTGTTGTGTTTGCTGACAATGTTGGTGCATTGGCTTCGGCAGTGTTGGCCAACCTTAGAATTTCAAATGATGATTTGTAAGCGAGGTGTGAATGAGCTCTCCCCTGGCAGCTACTGATGACCAGGGTTGGGAGGAAGCTTTGGGACCAGACTGTATTTAGATGAACTCACCTACTCTGCCGAGGTATCCAGCGGACAGAGCTGGGCTGCCTCTGCTCTAGGTGCCCGGAGGAGGGAAGGTGTGTGGGGCTCCAGCCTGGGACTCTTCCTCCCTCCTGCCAAGCCCTGACTATTAATCCCAGCGCTGGCACTCCTTTCTTCAAGCGCCATGTGGGCCAGAGGAAACGTGTGGTAGGAAGCACAAGGGCCAAGCTTGTGAACATCAGGTGCAGCAGCAAGAATCCCAACTATCAGGGTAGCAAGTTCTAGAGCCCTATCCCATTGTGGCCATCCCTGCCAAAGACCTGGCTCTCGGAGGTGTGAGTCACCCAGCAGGAGGGAAAAGATTCACTCTTACACAGCTGGAGACAGGGGAGTTGAGCTCTGGGGCATTACCACAAGCATGGGTGGGTGGCAAGTTTGTAGAAATTTTGGTGGTGCCCAGAACCCGCCCCCAAACTCCACCCACACCTGCCTAAGGCTCTGGAAGGGGGTTTGGGGGGGATTAGGGTGCAGGATTCAGGCTTTAGGATGGAGTTTGGGTGCTGGGTGTAGGCTCCAGCAGGTTTGCAGGAAGGGGTGAGAGGTGCAGGCTCTGGGGGTGGGAAGGAGTGCACCCTCTGGGAGGGAGCGTAGGGCCGAGGATGAGGGATTCATGATGCAGGAGGGGGCTCAGGACTGGGGCAGAGTATCAGGGTTCAGAGGGAGCTCAGGGCTGGGGGTGTTGGAGAGGCTGAGGGCAGCCTGCACTAGGACTCTGGGGCAGCAGTTCTGCCCAGAATCCCTCTACTCCAGCAGCAGGAGCAGGCAGGGGACAGGCCCATGCTGCTTTTTGTCAGACAGGGATGCACCACAGCAGAGGGGAAGGGAAGAGACCCAACTCCAAATATTGCTGGAGCAGGGCCCCCAGCCCTGAATGTTCCTGGAGCCCGAGCACCACAAATGTATATAACCTGCCGCCTATGACCACAAGCCAACACAAGGTCCCACTGAGATTTGAACTCAGATTACAGGATTCAGAGTCCTGAGTGCTGCCCATTACACCATGGGACCAGCTTGTGTTGCCTTCTCTGCACATCGGTGACCCTCATGGGGCTGCTCGTGTAAGGGGGCTCTTGGCCCTTTACTAAAACTTAGTGTGTGTGTGTGTGGGGGGGGTTGGTTGGCTAGTTCCCAGCACCAATAGAAGGGGGAAGGATCAATGGGAAATCAGGACCCTGAGACTGACAGTCCCCAGGGACAATTGGGAGAGGCCAAAGCTCCAAGTTAGCTGCACTGACAGGCCAGGCAGTGTAATGAGGGAGTCACCAGGCCAGGGGGTCCCATCCTCCGTGTGAGCTGGAACTGCCTGGGCGAGAGTGGGGCAGAGCTAAGGAGAGAGCAGGAGCCTGAGAAGAGCCGGGGAGCAGAGCTGTGCAGATGTAGTGCCAGAAACTGCTGCATGTAGGAATTTGCAACCTGTAGCAGTTACTGATACCTGAGGTTGTTCTTATTTGCTGACTTGTCCTAATTGGCTAAAACTTGAGAGTGGTTTCTCTAGCAAAGGCCAGTCCCTGGCCCCTTGGTACACACATCCTCCTTCATATCAGGCTAGGGTGACCAGATGTCAAAGATGAAATATTGGGATGTGGGGGGCGGAGCAAAAAAAAAAAAAGCCAGAGGGCCCCCCTGCCGCCAAGCGGAAGTGGCACAACCCCATCTCCAACCAATTCTTGGCTCCAACCCCCGCTACACCCCCAGCTCCCCCATCCTCTCACTCCTGGGCCCAGCCTGGGCTCCAAGCTCTGCAGCCGAGCCATGATCCGGGCCCCTCCTGCAGCCCCCGGGCAAGGGGTGAACCAGGCAGCTCCTGGCAGGAGCGTGTCTGCCCCACTTGTGTCTCCGCCCCCCGCCCACATGGGCCCTGCCTACTCCGTGCTGCCCCCACCCCAATGCGCTGCCCGCAGGCTGCAGGGCTGGAGCAGCTTCTGCACTGCGCTCCTGGCCATGGCCATGGCCAGTGTGCAGACCTGCGGGGGAGGGGCGCTGCCTTCCCTCTCCAGGTCTGCAAGGGGAACGTAAAGCGGCCGTTCCTGCGGGAGTAAGGCGCTGCCATCCCTCCCTAGCTCTGCCAGAGGACTGGGCAACAGCAGTATTAGCAGCGGCAGGGCGCTTGATTGTTTCCCCGGCTCTGCGAGGGGACTGGAGAGCGGCCATTCCTGGGCGCGTGGTACGCAAGGTTCCTTCCTAGCTCTGCGACGGGAGTCGGGAGCAGCCGTTACTGTGGGGGCGGGGTGCTCGGTTCCCTCCCCAGCTCTGCCAGGGGCCTGGGGAGCAGCCCTTCCTGCGGGATTAGGGCACTGCCTTCTCTCCCTAGCTCTGCGAGACGACTGGGGAGCAGCCTTTCCTGCGGGATTAGGGCGCTGCCTTCTCTCCCTAGCTCTGCGAGACCACTGGGGAGGAGCCCTTCCTGCGGGATTAGGACGCTGCCTCCTCTCCCTAGCTCTGCGAAACCACTGGAGAGCGGCCCTTCCTGCGGGATGAGGGCGCTACCTTCTCTCCCTAGCTCTGCGAGACCACTGGGGAGCGGCCCTTCCTGCGGGATTAGGGCGCTGCCTTCTCTCCCAAGCTCTGCTAGACCACTGGGGAGCGGCCTTTCCTGCGGGATTAGGGCGATGCGTCCTCTCCCTAGCTCTGCGAGACCACTGGGGAGTGGCCTTTCCTGCGGGATTAGGGCGCTGCCTCCTCTCCCTAGCTCTGCGAGACCACTGAGGAGAAGCCCATCCTGCGGGATTAGGTCACAGCCTTCTCTCCCTAGCTCTGCGAAACCACTGGGGAGCGGCCCTTGCTGCAGGATTAGGGCGCTGCCTTCTCTCCCTAGCTCTGCGAGACCACTGGGGAGCAGCCCCTCCTGCTTGATTAGGTCGCAGCCTTCTCTCCCTAGCTCTGCGAGACCATTGGGGAGCAGGAAGAGCGGCCCTTCCTGCGGGTTTAGGTTGCAGCCTTCTCTCCCTAGCTCTGCTGGACCACTGGGGAGCGGCCCTTCCTGCGGGATCAGGGCCCTGACTTCTCTCTCTAGGTCTGCGAGACCACTGAGGAGCGGCCCTTCCTGCGGGATTACGGCGCTGCCTCCTCTCCCTAGCTCTGCAAGACCACTGAGGAGCAGCCCTTCCTGCGGAATTAGGTCACAGTCTTCTCTCCCTAGCTCTGCAAAATCATTGGTGAGCAGGAAGAGCGGCCCTTCCTGCGGGATTAGGGCACTGCCTTCTCTCCCTAGCTCTGCGAAACCACTGGGGAGCGGCCCTTGCTGCGGGATTAGGGCGCTGCCTTCTCTCCCTAGCTCTGCGAGACCATTGGGGAGCAGGAAGAGCAGCCCTTTCTGCGGGTTTAGGTTGCAGCCTTCTCTCCCTAGCTCTGCAAGACCACTGGGGAGCAGACCTTCCTGCGGGATTAGGGCGCTGCCTTCTCTCAATATCTTTGCAAGACCACTGGGGAGCGGCCCTTCCTGCGGGATCAGGGCCCTGACTTCTCTCTCTAGGTCTGCGAGACCACTGAGGAGCGGCCCTTCCTGCGGGATTAGGGCGCTGCCTTAACTCCCTAGCTCTGCGAGACCACTGGGGAGCGGCCCTTCCTGCGGGATTAGGGCGCAGCCTTCCCTCCCTGGCTCTGCGAGACCACTGGGTATCGGCACTTCCTGCGGGATTAGGGCGCTGCCTTCTCTCCGTAGCTCTGCTAGACCACTGGGGAGCGGCCCTTCCTGCGGGATTAGGGCGCAGCGTCCTCTCCCTAGCTCTGCGAGACCTCTGGGGAGCGCCCCTTCCTGCGGGATTAGGGCGCTGCCTCCTCTCCCTAGCTCTGCAAGACCACTGGGGAGCGGCCCTTCCTGCGGGATTAGGGCGCTGCCTCCTCTCCCTAGCTCTGCTAGACCACCGTGGAGCGGCCTTTCCTGCGGAACTAGGGCGCTGCCTTCTCTCCCTAGCTCTGCGAGACCACTGGGGAGTGGCCTTTCCTGCGGGATTAGGGCGCTGCCTCCTCTCCCTAGCTCTGCGAGACCACTGAGGAGAAGCCCATCCTGCGGGATTAGGTCACAGCCTTCTCTCCCTAGCTCTGCAAGATCATTGGTGAGCAGGAAGAGCGGCCCTTCCTGCGGGATTAGGGCACTGCCTTCTCTCCCTAGCTCTGCGAAACCACTGGGGAGCGGCCCTTGCTGCAGGATTAGGGCGCTGCCTTCTCTCCCTAGCTCTGCGAGACCACTGGGGAGCAGCCCCTCCTGCTTGATTAGGTCGCAGCCTTCTCTCCCTAGCTCTGCGAGACCATTGGGAAGCAGGAAGAGCAGCCCTTCCTGCGGGTTTAGGTTGCAGCCTTCTCTCCCTAGCTCTGCTGGACCACTGGGGAGAGGCCTTTCCTGCGGGATTAGGGCGCCGCCTTCTCTCCCTAGCTCTGCAAGACCACTGGGGAGCAGACCTTCCTGCGGGATTAGGGCGCTGCCTTCTCTCAATATCTTTGCAAGACCACTGGGGAGCGGCCCTTCCTGCGGGATCAGGGCCCTGACTTCTCTCTCTAGGTCTGCGAGACCACTGAGGAGCGGCCCTTCCTGCGGGATTAGGGCGCTGCCTCCTCTCCCTAGCTCTGCAAGACCACTGAGGAGCAGCCCTTCCTGCGGAATTAGGTCACAGTCTTCTCTCCCTAGCTCTGCAAAATCATTGGTGAGCAGGAAGAGCGGCCCTTCCTGCGGGATTAGGGCACTGCCTTCTCTCCTTAGCTCTGCGAAACCACTGGGGAGCGGCCCTTGCTGCGGGATTAGGGCGCTGCCTTCTCTCCCTAGCTCTGCGAGACCATTGGGGAGCAGGAAGAGCAGCCCTTTCTGCGGGTTTAGGTTGCAGCCTTCTCTCCCTAGCTCTGCAAGACCACTGGGGAGCAGACCTTCCTGCGGGATTAGGGCGCTGCCTTCTCTCAATATCTTTGCAAGACCACTGGGGAGCGGCCCTTCCTGCGGGATCAGGGCCCTGACTTCTCTCTCTAGGTCTGCGAGACCACTGAGGAGCGGCCCTTCCTGCGGGATTAGGGCGCTGCCTTAACTCCCTAGCTCTGCGAGACCACTGGGGAGCGGCCCTTCCTGCGGGATTAGGGCGCAGCCTTCCCTCCCTGGCTCTGCGAGACCACTGGGGATCGGCACTTCCTGCGGGATTAGGGCGCTGCCTTCTCTCCGTAGCTCTGCTAGACCACTGGGGAGCGGCCCTTCCTGCGGGATTAGGGCGCCGCCTTCTCTCCCTAGCTCTGCGAGACCTCTGGGGAGCGGCCCTTCCTGCGGGATTAGGGCGCAGCGTCCTCTCCCTAGCTCTGCGAGACCTCTGGGGAGCGGCCCTTCCTGTGGGATTAGGGCGCTGCCTCCTCTCCCTAGCTCTGCAAGACCACTGGGGAGCGGCCCTTCCTGCGGGATTAGGGCGCTGCCTTCTCTCCCAAGCTCTGCTAGACCACTGGGGAGCGGCCTTTCCTGCGGGATTAGGGCGCTGCCTCCTCTCCCTAGCTCTGCTAGACCACTGGGGAGCGGCCTTTCCTGCGGAACTATGGCGCTGCCTTCTCTCCCTAGCTCTGCGAGACCACTGGGGAGTAGCCTTTCCTGCGGGATTAGGGCGCTGCCTCCTCTCCCTAGCTCTGCGAGACCACTGAGGAGAAGCCCATCCTGCGGGATTAGGTCGCAGCCTTCTCTCCCTAGCTCTGCGAGACCATTGGGGAGCAGGAAGAGCGGCCCTTCCTGCGGGTTTAGGTTGCAGCCTTCTCTCCCTAGCTCTGCTGGACCACTGGGGAGCGGCCCTTCCTGCGGGATCAGGGCCCTGACTTCTCTCTCTAGGTCTGCGAGACCACTGAGGAGCGGCCCTTCCTGCGGGATTACGGCGCTGCCTCCTCTCCCTAGCTCTGCAAGACCACTGAGGAGCAGCCCTTCCTGCGGAATTAGGTCACAGTCTTCTCTCCCTAGCTCTGCAAAATCATTGGTGAGCAGGAAGAGCGGCCCTTCCTGCGGGATTAGGGCACTGCCTTCTCTCCCTAGCTCTGCGAAACCACTGGGGAGCGGCCCTTGCTGCGGGATTAGGGCGCTGCCTTCTCTCCCTAGCTCTGCGAGACCATTGGGGAGCAGGAAGAGCAGCCCTTTCTGCGGGTTTAGGTTGCAGCCTTCTCTCCCTAGCTCTGCAAGACCACTGGGGAGCAGACCTTCCTGCGGGATTAGGGCGCTGCCTTCTCTCAATATCTTTGCAAGACCACTGGGGAGCGGCCCTTCCTGCGGGATCAGGGCCCTGACTTCTCTCTCTAGGTCTGCGAGACCACTGAGGAGCGGCCCTTCCTGCGGGATTAGGGCGCTGCCTTAACTCCCTAGCTCTGCGAGACCACTGGGGAGCGGCCCTTCCTGCGGGATTAGGGCGCAGCCTTCCCTCCCTGGCTCTGCGAGACCACTGGGTATCGGCACTTCCTGCGGGATTAGGGCGCTGCCTTCTCTCCGTAGCTCTGCTAGACCACTGGGGAGCGGCCCTTCCTGCGGGATTAGGGCGCAGCGTCCTCTCCCTAGCTCTGCGAGACCTCTGGGGAGCGCCCCTTCCTGCGGGATTAGGGCGCTGCCTCCTCTCCCTAGCTCTGCAAGACCACTGGGGAGCGGCCCTTCCTGCGGGATTAGGGCGCTGCCTCCTCTCCCTAGCTCTGCTAGACCACTGTGGAGCGGCCTTTCCTGCGGAACTAGGGCGCTGCCTTCTCTCCCTAGCTCTGCGAGACCACTGGGGAGTGGCCTTTCCTGCGGGATTAGGGCGCTGCCTCCTCTCCCTAGCTCTGCGAGACCACTGAGGAGAAGCCCATCCTGCGGGATTAGGTCACAGCCTTCTCTCCCTAGCTCTGCAAGATCATTGGTGAGCAGGAAGAGCGGCCCTTCCTGCGGGATTAGGGCACTGCCTTCTCTCCCTAGCTCTGCGAAACCACTGGGGAGCGGCCCTTGCTGCAGGATTAGGGCGCTGCCTTCTCTCCCTAGCTCTGCGAGACCACTGGGGAGCAGCCCCTCCTGCTTGATTAGGTCGCAGCCTTCTCTCCCTAGCTCTGCGAGACCATTGGGAAGCAGGAAGAGCAGCCCTTCCTGCGGGTTTAGGTTGCAGCCTTCTCTCCCTAGCTCTGCTGGACCACTGGGGAGAGGCCTTTCCTGCGGGATTAGGGCGCCGCCTTCTCTCCCTAGCTCTGCAAGACCACTGGGGAGCAGACCTTCCTGCGGGATTAGGGCGCTGCCTTCTCTCAATATCTTTGCAAGACCACTGGGGAGCGGCCCTTCCTGCGGGATCAGGGCCCTGACTTCTCTCTCTAGGTCTGCGAGACCACTGAGGAGCGGCCCTTCCTGCGGGAATTAGGGCGCTGCCTCCTCTCCCTAGCTCTGCAAGACCACTGAGGAGCAGCCCTTCCTGCGGAATTAGGTCACAGTCTTCTCTCCCTAGCTCTGCAAAATCATTGGTGAGCAGGAAGAGCGGCCCTTCCTGCGGGATTAGGGCACTGCCTTCTCTCCTTAGCTCTGCGAAACCACTGGGGAGCGGCCCTTGCTGCGGGATTAGGGCGCTGCCTTCTCTCCCTAGCTCTGCGAGACCATTGGGGAGCAGGAAGAGCAGCCCTTTCTGCGGGTTTAGGTTGCAGCCTTCTCTCCCTAGCTCTGCAAGACCACTGGGGAGCAGACCTTCCTGCGGGATTAGGGCGCTGCCTTCTCTCAATATCTTTGCAAGACCACTGGGGAGCGGCCCTTCCTGCGGGATCAGGGCCCTGACTTCTCTCTCTAGGTCTGCGAGACCACTGAGGAGCGGCCCTTCCTGCGGGATTAGGGCGCTGCCTTAACTCCCTAGCTCTGCGAGACCACTGGGGAGCGGCCCTTCCTGCGGGATTAGGGCGCAGCCTTCCCTCCCTGGCTCTGCGAGACCACTGGGGATCGGCACTTCCTGCGGGATTAGGGCGCTGCCTTCTCTCCGTAGCTCTGCTAGACCACTGGGGAGCGACCCTTCCTGCGGGATTAGGGCGCCGCCTTCTCTCCCTAGCTCTGCGAGACCTCTGGGGAGCGGCCCTTCCTGCGGGATTAGGGCGCAGCGTCCTCTCCCTAGCTCTGCGAGACCTCTGGGGAGCGGCCCTTCCTGTGGGATTAGGGCGCTGCCTCCTCTCCCTAGCTCTGCAAGACCACTGGGGAGCGGCCCTTCCTGCGGGATTAGGGCGCTGCCTTCTCTCCCAAGCTCTGCTAGACCACTGGGGAGCGGCCTTTTCCTGCGGGATTAGGCGCTGCCTCCTCTCCCTAGCTCTGCTAGACCACTGGGGAGCGGCCTTTCCTGCGGAACTAGGGCGCTGCCTTCTCTCCCTAGCTCTGCGAGACCACTGGGGAGTAGCCTTTCCTGCGGGATTAGGGCGCTGCCTCCTCTCCCTAGCTCTGCGAGACCACTGAGGAGAAGCCCATCCTGCGGGATTAGGTCACAGCCTTCTCTCCCTAGCTCTGCAAGATCATTGGTGAGCAGGAAGAGCGGCCCTTCCTGCGGGATTAGGGCACTGCCTTCTCTCCCTAGCTCTGCGAAACCACTGGGGAGCGGCCCTTGCTGCAGGATTAGGGCGCTGCCTTCTCTCCCTAGCTCTGCGAGACCACTGGGGAGCAGCCCCTCCTGCTTGATTAGGTCGCAGCCTTCTCTCCCTAGCTCTGCGAGACCATTGGGGAGCAGGAAGAGCGGCCCTTCCTGCGGGTTTAGGTTGCAGCCTTCTCTCCCTAGCTCTGCAAGACCACTGGGGAGAGGCCTTTCCTGCGGGATTAGGGCGCCGCCTTCTCTCCCTAGCTCTGCAAGACCACAGGGGAGCAGTCCTTCCTGCGGGATTAGGGCGCTGCCTTCTCTCAATATCTTTGCAAGACCACTGGGGAGCGGCCCTTCCTGCGGGATCAGGGCCCTGACTTCTCTCTCTAGGTCTGCGAGACCACTGAGGAGCGGCCCTTCCTGCGGGATTAGGGCGCTGCCTCCTCTCCCTAGCTCTGCAAGACCACTGAGGAGCAGCCCTTCCTGCGGAATTAGGTCACAGTCTTCTCTCCCTAGCTCTGCAAAATCATTGGTGAGCAGGAAGAGCGGCCCTTCCTGCGGGATTAGGGCACTGCCTTCTCTCCTTAGCTCTGCGAAACCACTGGGGAGCGGCCCTTGCTGCGGGATTAGGGCGCTGCCTTCTCTCCCTAGCTCTGCGAGACCATTGGGGAGCAGGAAGAGCAGCCCTTTCTGCGGGTTTAGGTTGCAGCCTTCTCTCCCTAGCTCTGCAAGACCACTGGGGAGCAGACCTTCCTGCGGGATTAGGGCGCTGCCTTCTCTCAATATCTTTGCAAGACCACTGGGGAGCGGCCCTTCCTGCGGGATCAGGGCCCTGACTTCTCTCTCTAGGTCTGCGAGACCACTGAGGAGCGGCCCTTCCTGCGGGATTAGGGCGCTGCCTTAACGCCCTAGCTCTGCGAGACCACTGGGGAGCGGCCCTTCCTGCGGGATTAGGGCGCTGCCTCCTCTCCCTAGCTCTGCAAGACCACTGAGGAGCAGCCCTTCCTGCGGGATTAGGGCACAGCCTTCTCTCCCTAGCTCTGCGAGACCACTGGGGAGCGGCCCCTCCTGCTTGATTAGGTCACAGCCTTCTCTCCCTAGCTCTGCGAGACCATTGGGGAGCAGGAAGAGCAGCCCTTTCTGCGGGTTTAGGGCGCTGCCTTCTCTCCCTAGCTCTGCGAGACCACTGGGGAGCGGCCCTTCCTGCGGGATTAGGGCGCTGCCTTCTCTCCCTAGCTCTGCGAGACCACTGGGGAGCGGCCCTTCCTGCGGGATTAGGGCGCTGCCTTCTCTCCCTAGCTCTGCGAGACCACTGGGGAGCGGCCCTTCCTGCGGGATTAGGGCGCTGCCTTCTCTCCCTAGCTCTGCGAGACCACTGGGGAGCGGCCTTTCCTGCGGGATTAGGGCGCTGCCTTCTCTCCCTAGCTCTGCGAGACCACTGGGGAGCGGCCCTTCCTGCGGGATTAGGGCGCTGCCTTCTCTCCCTAGCTCTGCGAGACCACTGGGGAGCGGCCCTTCCTGCGGGATTAGGGCGCTGCCTTCTCTCCCTAGCTCTGCGAGACCACTGGGGAGCGGCCCTTCCTGCGGGATTAGGGCGCTGCCTTCTCTCCCTAGCTCTGCGAGACCACTGGGGAGCGGCCCTTCCTGCGGGATTAGGGCGCTGCCTTCTCTCCCTAGCTCTGCGAGACCACTGGGGAGCGGCCCTTCCTGCGGGATTAGGGCGCTGCCTTCTCTCCCTAGCTCTGCGAGACCACTGGGGAGCGGCCCTTCCTGCGGGATTAGGGCGCTGCCTTCTCTCCCTAGCTCTGCGAGACCACTGGGGAGCGGCCCTTCCTGCGGGATTAGGGCGCTGCCTTCTCTCCCTAGCTCTGCGAGACCACTGGGGAGCGGCCCTTCCTGCGGGATTAGGGCGCTGCCTTCTCTCCCTAGCTCTGCGAGACCACTGGGGAGCGGCCCTTCCTGCGGGATTAGGGCGCTGCCTTCTCTCCCTAGCTCTGCGAGACCACTGGGGAGCGGCCCTTCCTGCGGGATTAGGGCGCTGCCTTCTCTCCCTAGCTCTGCGAGACCACTGGGGAGCGGCCCTTCCTGCGGGATTAGGGCGCTGCCTTCTCTCCCTAGCTCTGCGAGACCACTGGGGAGCGGCCCTTCCTGCGGGATTAGGGCGCTGCCTTCTCTCCCTAGCTCTGCGAGACCACTGGGGAGCGGCCCTTCCTGCGGGATTAGGGCGCTGCCTTCTCTCCCTAGCTCTGCGAGACCACTGGGGAGCGGCCCTTCCTGCGGGATTAGGGCGCTGCCTTCTCTCCCTAGCTCTGCGAGACCACTGGGGAGCGGCCCTTCCTGCGGGATTAGGGCGCTGCCTTCTCTCCCTAGCTCTGCGAGACCACTGGGGAGCGGCCCTTCCTGCGGGATTAGGGCGCTGCCTTCTCTCCCTAGCTCTGCGAGACCACTGGGGAGCGGCCCTTCCTGCGGGATTAGGGCGCTGCCTTCTCTCCCTAGCTCTGCGAGACCACTGGGGAGCGGCCCTTCCTGCGGGATTAGGGCGCTGCCTTCTCTCCCTAGCTCTGCGAGACCACTGGGGAGCGGCCCTTCCTGCGGGATTAGGGCGCTGCCTTCTCTCCCTAGCTCTGCGAGACCACTGGGGAGCAGCCCTTCCTGCGGGATTAGGGCGCTGCCTTCTCTCCCTAGCTCTGCGAGACCACTGGGGAGCGGCCCTTCCTGCGGGATTAGGGCGCTGCCTTCTCTCCCTAGCTCTGCGAGACCACTGGGGAGCGGCCCTTCCTGCGGGATTAGGGCGCTGCCTTCTCTCCCTAGCTCTGCGAGACCACTGGGGAGCGGCCCTTCCTGCGGGATTAGGGCGCTGCCTTCTCTCCCTAGCTCTGCGAGACCACTGGGGAGCGGCCCTTCCTGCGGGATTAGGGCGCTGCCTTCTCTCCCTAGCTCTGCGAGACCACTGGGGAGCGGCCCTTCCTGCGGGATTAGGGCGCTGCCTTCTCTCCCTAGCTCTGCGAGACCACTGGGGAGCGGCCCTTCCTGCGGGATTAGGGCGCTGCCTTCTCTCCCTAGCTCTGCGAGACCACTGGGGAGCGGCCCTTCCTGCGGGATTAGGGCGCTGCCTTCTCTCCCTAGCTCTGCGAGACCACTGGGGAGCGGCCCTTCCTGCGGGATTAGGGCGCTGCCTTCTCTCCCTAGCTCTGCGAGACCACTGGGGAGCGGCCCTTCCTGCGGGATTAGGGCGCTGCCTTCTCTCCCTAGCTCTGCGAGACCACTGGGG
Source organism: Gopherus flavomarginatus (assembly GCF_025201925.1). Classification (NCBI taxonomy): domain Eukaryota; kingdom Metazoa; phylum Chordata; order Testudines; family Testudinidae; genus Gopherus; species Gopherus flavomarginatus. The sequence continues at coordinate 15,890 of NW_026114766.1, read as the reverse complement.
AGCGGCCCTTCCTGCGGGATTAGGGCGCTGCCTTCTCTCCCTAGCTCTGCGAGACCACTGGGGAGCGGCCCTTCCTGCGGGATTAGGGCGCTGCCTTCTCTCCCTAGCTCTGCGAGACCACTGGGGAGCGGCCCTTCCTGCGGGATTAGGGCGCTGCCTTCTCTCCCTAGCTCTGCGAGACCACTGGGGAGCGGCCCTTCCTGCGGGATTAGGGCGCTGCCTTCTCTCCCTAGCTCTGCGAGACCACTGGGGAGCGGCCCTTCCTGCGGGATTAGGGCGCTGCCTTCTCTCCCTAGCTCTGCGAGACCACTGGGGAGCGGCCCTTCCTGCGGGATTAGGGCGCTGCCTTCTCTCCCTAGCTCTGCGAGACCACTGGGGAGCGGCCCTTCCTGCGGGATTAGGGCGCTGCCTTCTCTCCCTAGCTCTGCGAGACCACTGGGGAGCGCCCTTCCTGCGGGATTAGGGCGCTGCCTTCTCTCCCTAGCTCTGCGAGACCACTGGGGAGCGGCCCTTCCTGCGGGATTAGGGCGCTGCCTTCTCTCCCTAGCTCTGCGAGACCACTGGGGAGCGGCCCTTCCTGCGGGATTAGGGCGCTGCCTTCTCTCCCTAGCTCTGCGAGACCACTGGGGAGCGGCCCTTCCTGCGGGATTAGGGCGCTGCCTTCTCTCCCTAGCTCTGCGAGACCACTGGGGAGCGGCCCTTCCTGCGGGATTAGGGCGCTGCCTTCTCTCCCTAGCTCTGCGAGACCACTGGGGAGCGGCCCTTCCTGCGGGATTAGGGCGCTGCCTTCTCTCCCTAGCTCTGCGAGACCACTGGGGAGCGGCCCTTCCTGCGGGATTAGGGCGCTGCCTTCTCTCCCTAGCTCTGCGAGACCACTGGGGAGCGGCCCTTCCTGCGGGATTAGGGCGCTGCCTTCTCTCCCTAGCTCTGCGAGACCACTGGGGAGCGGCCCTTCCTGCGGGATTAGGGCGCTGCCTTCTCTCCCTAGCTCTGCGAGACCACTGGGAGCGGCCTTCCTGCGGGATTAGGGCGCTGCCTTCTCTCCCTAGCTCTGCGAGACCACTGGGGAGCGGCCCTTCCTGCGGGATTAGGGCGCTGCCTTCTCTCCCTAGCTCTGCGAGACCACTGGGGAGCAGCCCTTCCTGCGGGATTAGGGCGCTGCCTTCTCTCCCTAGCTCTGCGAGACCACTGGGGAGCGGCCCTTCCTGCGGGATTAGGGCGCTGCCTTCTCTCCCTAGCTCTGCGAGACCACTGGGGTGAGGCCCTTCCTGCGGGATTAGGGCGCTGCCTTCTCTCCCTAGCTCTGCGAGACCACTGGGGAGCGCCCTTCCTGCGGGATTAGGGCGCTGCCTTCTCTCCCTAGCTCTGCGAGACCACTGGGGAGCAGCCCTTCCTGCGGGATTAGGGCGCTGCCTTCTCTCCCTAGCTCTGCGAGACCACTGGGGAGCGGCCCTTCCTGCGGGATTAGGGCGCTGCCTTCTCTCCCTAGCTCTGCGAGACCACTGGGGAGCGGCCCTTCCTGCGGGATTAGGGCGCTGCCTTCTCTCCCTAGCTCTGCGAGACCACTGGGGAGCGGCCCTTCCTGCGGGATTAGGGCGCTGCCTTCTCTCCCTAGCTCTGCGAGACCACTGGGAGCGGCCCTTCCTGCGGGATTAGGGCGCTGCCTTCTCTCCCTAGCTCTGCGAGACCACTGGGGAGCGGCCCTTCCTGCGGGATTAGGGCGCTGCCTTCTCTCCCTAGCTCTGCGAGACCACTGGGGAGCGGCCCTTCCTGCGGGATTAGGGCGCTGCCTTCTCTCCCTAGCTCTGCGAGACCACTGGGGAGCGGCCCTTCCTGCGGGATTAGGGCGCTGCCTTCTCTCCCTAGCTCTGCGAGACCACTGGGGAGCGGCCCTTCCTGCGGGATTAGGGCGCTGCCTTCTCTCCCTAGCTCTGCGAGACCACTGGGGAGCGGCCTTCCTGCGGGATTAGGGCGCTGCCTTCTCTCCCTAGCTCTGCGAGACCACTGGGGAGCGGCCCTTCCTGCGGGATTAGGGCGCTGCCTTCTCTCCCTAGCTCTGCGAGACCACTGGGGAGCGGCCCTTCCTGCGGGATTAGGGCGCTGCCTTCTCTCCCTAGCTCTGCGAGACCACTGGGGAGCGGCCCTTCCTGCGGGATTAGGGCGCTGCCTTCTCTCCCTAGCTCTGCGAGACCACTGGGGAGCGGCCCTTCCTGCGGGATTAGGGCGCTGCCTTCTCTCCCTAGCTCTGCGAGACCACTGGGGAGCGGCCCTTCCTGCGGGATTAGGGCGCTGCCTTCTCTCCCTAGCTCTGCGAGACCACTGGGGAGCGGCCCTTCCTGCGGGATTAGGGCGCTGCCTTCTCTCCCTAGCTCTGCGAGACCACTGGGGAGCGGCCCTTCCTGCGGGATTAGGGCGCTGCCTTCTCTCCCTAGCTCTGCGAGACCACTGGGGAGCGGCCCTTCCTGCGGGATTAGGGCGCTGCCTTCTCTCCCTAGCTCTGCGAGACCACTGGGGAGCGGCCCTTCCTGCGGGATTAGGGCGCTGCCTTCTCTCCCTAGCTCTGCGAGACCACTGGGGAGCGGCCCTTCCTGCGGGATTAGGGCGCTGCCTTCTCTCCCTAGCTCTGCGAGACCACTGGGGAGCGGCCCTTCCTGCGGGATTAGGGCGCTGCCTTCTCTCCCTAGCTCTGCGAGACCACTGGGGAGCGGCCCTTCCTGCGGGATTAGGGCGCTGCCTTCTCTCCCTAGCTCTGCGAGACCACTGGGGAGCGGCCCTTCCTGCGGGATTAGGGCGCTGCCTTCTCTCCCTAGCTCTGCGAGACCACTGGGGAGCGGCCCTTCCTGCGGGATTAGGGCGCTGCCTTCTCTCCCTAGCTCTGCGAGACCACTGGGGAGCGGCCCTTCCTGCGGGATTAGGGCGCTGCCTTCTCTCCCTAGCTCTGCGAGACCACTGGGGAGCGGCCCTTCCTGCGGGATTAGGGCGCTGCCTTCTCTCCCTAGCTCTGCGAGACCACTGGGGAGCGGCCCTTCCTGCGGGATTAGGGCGCTGCCTTCTCTCCCTAGCTCTGCGAGACCACTGGGGAGCGGCCCTTCCTGCGGGATTAGGGCGCTGCCTTCTCTCCCTAGCTCTGCGAGACCACTGGGGAGCGGCCCTTCCTGCGGGATTAGGGCGCTGCCTTCTCTCCCTAGCTCTGCGAGACCACTGGGGAGCGGCCCTTCCTGCGGGATTAGGGCGCTGCCTTCTCTCCCTAGCTCTGCGAGACCACTGGGGAGCGGCCCTTCCTGCGGGATTAGGGCGCTGCCTTCTCTCCCTAGCTCTGCGAGACCACTGGGGAGCGGCCCTTCCTGCGGGATTAGGGCGCTGCCTTCTCTCCCTAGCTCTGCGAGACCACTGGGGAGCGGCCCTTCCTGCGGGATTAGGGCGCTGCCTTCTCTCCCTAGCTCTGCGAGACCACTGGGGAGCGGCCCTTCCTGCGGGATTAGGGCGCTGCCTTCTCTCCCTAGCTCTGCGAGACCACTGGGGAGCGGCCCTTCCTGCGGGATTAGGGCGCTGCCTTCTCTCCCTAGCTCTGCGAGACCACTGGGGAGCGGCCCTTCCTGCGGGATTAGGGCGCTGCCTTCTCTCCCTAGCTCTGCGAGACCACTGGGGAGCGGCCCTTCCTGCGGGATTAGGGCGCTGCCTTCTCTCCCTAGCTCTGCGAGACCACTGGGGAGCGGCCCTTCCTGCGGGATTAGGGCGCTGCCTTCTCTCCCTAGCTCTGCGAGACCACTGGGGAGCGGCCCTTCCTGCGGGATTAGGGCGCTGCCTTCTCTCCCTAGCTCTGCGAGACCACTGGGGAGCGGCCCTTCCTGCGGGATTAGGGCGCTGCCTTCTCTCCCTAGCTCTGCGAGACCACTGGGGAGCGGCCCTTCCTGCGGGATTAGGGCGCTGCCTTCTCTCCCTAGCTCTGCGAGACCACTGGGGAGCGGCCCTTCCTGCGGGATTAGGGCGCTGCCTTCTCTCCCTAGCTCTGCGAGACCACTGGGGAGCGGCCCTTCCTGCGGGATTAGGGCGCTGCCTTCTCTCCCTAGCTCTGCGAGACCACTGGGGAGCGGCCCTTCCTGCGGGATTAGGGCGCTGCCTTCTCTCCCTAGCTCTGCGAGACCACTGGGGAGCGGCCCTTCCTGCGGGATTAGGGCGCTGCCTTCTCTCCCTAGCTCTGCGAGACCACTGGGGAGCGGCCCTTCCTGCGGGATTAGGGCGCTGCCTTCTCTCCCTAGCTCTGCGAGACCACTGGGGAGCGGCCCTTCCTGCGGGATTAGGGCGCTGCCTTCTCTCCCTAGCTCTGCGAGACCACTGGGGAGCGGCCCTTCCTGCGGGATTAGGGCGCTGCCTTCTCTCCCTAGCTCTGCGAGACCACTGGGGAGCGGCCCTTCCTGCGGGATTAGGGCGCTGCCTTCTCTCCCTAGCTCTGCGAGACCACTGGGGAGCGGCCCTTCCTGCGGGATTAGGGCGCTGCCTTCTCTCCCTAGCTCTGCGAGACCACTGGGGAGCGGCCCTTCCTGCGGGATTAGGGCGCTGCCTTCTCTCCCTAGCTCTGCGAGACCACTGGGGAGCGGCCCTTCCTGCGGGATTAGGGCGCTGCCTTCTCTCCCTAGCTCTGCGAGACCACTGGGGAGCGGCCCTTCCTGCGGGATTAGGGCGCTGCCTTCTCTCCCTAGCTCTGCGAGACCACTGGGGAGCGGCCCTTCCTGCGGGATTAGGGCGCTGCCTTCTCTCCCTAGCTCTGCGAGACCACTGGGGAGCGGCCCTTCCTGCGGGATTAGGGCGCTGCCTTCTCTCCCTAGCTCTGCGAGACCACTGGGGAGCGGCCCTTCCTGCGGGATTAGGGCGCTGCCTTCTCTCCCTAGCTCTGCGAGACCACTGGGGAGCGGCCCTTCCTGCGGGATTAGGGCGCTGCCTTCTCTCCCTAGCTCTGCGAGACCACTGGGGAGCGGCCCTTCCTGCGGGATTAGGGCGCTGCTTCTCTCCCTAGCTCTGCGAGACCACTGGGGAGCGGCCCTTCCTGCGGGATTAGGGCGCTGCCTTCTCTCCCTAGCTCTGCGAGACCACTGGGGAGCAGCCCTTCCTGCGGGATTAGGGCGCTGCCTTCTCTCCCTAGCTCTGCGAGACCACTGGGGAGCGGCCCTTCCTGCGGGATTAGGGCGCTGCCTTCTCTCCCTAGCTCTGCGAGACCACTGGGGAGCGGCCCTTCCTGCGGGATTAGGGCGCTGCCTTCTCTCCCTAGCTCTGCGAGACCACTGGGGAGCGGCCCTTCCTGCGGGATTAGGGCGCTGCCTTCTCTCCCTAGCTCTGCGAGACCACTGGGGAGCGGCCCTTCCTGCGGGATTAGGGCGCTGCCTTCTCTCCCTAGCTCTGCGAGACCACTGGGGAGCGGCCCTTCCTGCGGGATTAGGGCGCTGCCTTCTCTCCCTAGCTCTGCGAGACCACTGGGGAGCGGCCCTTCCTGCGGGATTAGGGCGCTGCCTTCTCTCCCTAGCTCTGCGAGACCACTGGGGAGCGGCCCTTCCTGCGGGATTAGGGCGCTGCCTTCTCTCCCTAGCTCTGCGAGACCACTGGGGAGCGGCCCTTCCTGCGGGATTAGGGCGCTGCCTTCTCTCCCTAGCTCTGCGAGACCACTGGGGAGCGGCCCTTCCTGCGGGATTAGGGCGCTGCCTTCTCTCCCTAGCTCTGCGAGACCACTGGGGAGCGGCCCTTCCTGCGGGATTAGGGCGCTGCCTTCTCTCCCTAGCTCTGCGAGACCACTGGGGAGCGGCCCTTCCTGCGGGATTAGGGCGCTGCCTTCTCTCCCTAGCTCTGCGAGACCACTGGGGAGCGGCCCTTCCTGCGGGATTAGGGCGCTGCCTTCTCTCCCTAGCTCTGCGAGACCACTGGGGAGCGGCCCTTCCTGCGGGATTAGGGCGCTGCCTTCTCTCCCTAGCTCTGCGAGACCACTGGGGAGCGGCCCTTCCTGCGGGATTAGGGCGCTGCCTTCTCTCCCTAGCTCTGCGAGACCACTGGGGAGCGGCCCTTCCTGCGGGATTAGGGCGCTGCCTTCTCTCCCTAGCTCTGCGAGACCACTGGGGAGCGGCCCTTCCTGCGGGATTAGGGCGCTGCCTTCTCTCCCTAGCTCTGCGAGACCACTGGGGAGCGGCCCTTCCTGCGGGATTAGGGCGCTGCCTTCTCTCCCTAGCTCTGCGAGACCACTGGGGAGCGCCCTTCCTGCGGGATTAGGGCGCTGCCTTCTCTCCCTAGCTCTGCGAGACCACTGGGGAGCGGCCCTTCCTGCGGGATTAGGGCGCTGCCTTCTCTCCCTAGCTCTGCGAGACCACTGGGGAGCGGCCCTTCCTGCGGGATTAGGGCGCTGCCTTCTCTCCCTAGCTCTGCGAGACCACTGGGGAGCGGCCCTTCCTGCGGGATTAGGGCGCTGCCTTCTCTCCCTAGCTCTGCGAGACCACTGGGGAGCGGCCTTCCTGCGGGATTAGGGCGCTGCCTTCTCTCCCTAGCTCTGCGAGACCACTGGGGAGCGGCCCTTCCTGCGGGATTAGGGCGCTGCCTTCTCTCCCTAGCTCTGCGAGACCACTGGGGAGCGGCCCTTCCTGCGGGATTAGGGCGCTGCCTTCTCTCCCTAGCTCTGCGAGACCACTGGGGAGCAGCCTTCCTGCGGGATTAGGGCGCTGCCTTCTCTCCCTAGCTCTGCGAGACCACTGGGGAGCGGCCCTTCCTGCGGGATTAGGGCGCTGCCTTCTCTCCCTAGCTCTGCGAGACCACTGGGGAGCGGCCTTCCTGCGGGATTAGGGCGCTGCCTTCTCTCCCTAGCTCTGCGAGACCACTGGGGAGCGGCCCTTCCTGCGGGATTAGGGCGCTGCCTTCTCTCCCTAGCTCTGCGAGACCACTGGGGAGCGGCCCTTCCTGCGGGATTAGGGCGCTGCCTTCTCTCCCTAGCTCTGCGAGACCACTGGGGAGCGGCCCTTCCTGCGGGATTAGGGCGCTGCCTTCTCTCCCTAGCTCTGCGAGACCACTGGGGAGCGGCCCTTCCTGCGGGATTAGGGCGCTGCCTTCTCTCCCTAGCTCTGCGAGACCACTGGGGAGCGGCCCTTCCTGCGGGATTAGGGCGCTGCCTTCTCTCCCTAGCTCTGCGAGACCACTGGGGAGCGGCCCTTCCTGCGGGATTAGGGCGCTGCCTTCTCTCCCTAGCTCTGCGAGACCACTGGGGAGCGGCCCTTCCTGCGGGATTAGGGCGCTGCCTCTCTCCCTAGCTCTGCGAGACCACTGGGGAGCGGCCCTTCCTGCGGGATTAGGGCGCTGCCTTCTCTCCCTAGCTCTGCGAGACCACTGGGGAGCGGCCCTTCCTGCGGGATTAGGGCGCTGCCTTCTCTCCCTAGCTCTGCGAGACCACTGGGGAGCGGCCCTTCCTGCGGGATTAGGGCGCTGCCTTCTCTCCCTAGCTCTGCGAGACCACTGGGGAGCGGCCCTTCCTGCGGGATTAGGGCGCTGCCTTCTCTCCCTAGCTCTGCGAGACCACTGGGGAGCGGCCCTTCCTGCGGGATTAGGGCGCTGCCTTCTCTCCCTAGCTCTGCGAGACCACTGGGGAGCGGCCCTTCCTGCGGGATTAGGGCGCTGCCTTCTCTCCCTAGCTCTGCGAGACCACTGGGGAGCGGCCCTTCCTGCGGGATTAGGGCGCTGCCTTCTCTCCCTAGCTCTGCGAGACCACTGGGGAGCGGCCCTTCCTGCGGGATTAGGGCGCTGCCTTCTCTCCCTAGCTCTGCGAGACCACTGGGGAGCGGCCCTTCCTGCGGGATTAGGGCGCTGCCTTCTCTCCCTAGCTCTGCGAGACCACTGGGGAGCGGCCCTTCCTGCGGGATTAGGGCGCTGCCTTCTCTCCCTAGCTCTGCGAGACCACTGGGAGCGGCCCTCCTGCGGGATTAGGGCGCTGCCTTCTCTCCCTAGCTCTGCGAGACCACTGGGGAGCAGCCCTTCCTGCGGGATTAGGGCGCTGCCTTCTCTCCCTAGCTCTGCGAGACCACTGGGGAGCGGCCCTTCCTGCGGGATTAGGGCGCTGCCTTCTCTCCCTAGCTCTGCGAGACCACTGGGGAGCGGCCCTTCCTGCGGGATTAGGGCGCTGCCTTCTCTCCTAGCTCTGCGAGACCACTGGGGAGCGGCCCTTCCTGCGGGATTAGGGCGCTGCCTTCTCTCCTAGCTCTGCGAGACCACTGGGGAGCGCCCTTCCTGCGGGATTAGGGCGCTGCCTTCTCTCCCTAGCTCTGCGAGACCACTGGGGAGCGGCCCTTCCTGCGGGATTAGGGCGCTGCCTTCTCTCCCTAGCTCTGCGAGACCACTGGGGAGCGGCCCTTCCTGCGGGATTAGGGCGCTGCCTTCTCTCCCTAGCTCTGCGAGACCACTGGGGAGCAGCCCTTCCTGCGGGATTAGGGCGCTGCCTTCTCTCCCTAGCTCTGCGAGACCACTGGGGAGCGGCCCTTCCTGCGGGATTAGGGCGCTGCCTTCTCTCCCTAGCTCTGCGAGACCACTGGGGAGCGGCCCTTCCTGCGGGATTAGGGCGCTGCCTTCTCTCCCTAGCTCTGCGAGACCACTGGGGAGCGGCCCTTCCTGCGGGATTAGGGCGCTGCCTTCTCTCCCTAGCTCTGCGAGACCACTGGGGAGCGGCCCTTCCTGCGGGATTAGGGCGCTGCCTTCTCTCCCTAGCTCTGCGAGACCACTGGGGAGCGGCCCTTCCTGCGGGATTAGGGCGCTGCCTTCTCTCCCTAGCTCTGCGAGACCACTGGGGAGCGGCCCTTCCTGCGGGATTAGGGCGCTGCCTTCTCTCCCTAGCTCTGCGAGACCACTGGGGAGCAGCCCTTCCTGCGGGATTAGGGCGCTGCCTTCTCTCCCTAGCTCTGCGAGACCACTGGGGAGCGGCCCTTCCTGCGGATTAGGGCGCTGCTTCTCTCCCTAGCTCTGCGAGACCACTGGGGAGCGGCCCTCCTGCGGGATTAGGGCGCTGCCTTCTCTCCCTAGCTCTGCGAGACCACTGGGGAGCGGCCCTTCCTGCGGGATTAGGGCGCTGCCTTCTCTCCCTAGCTCTGCGAGACCACTGGGGAGCGGCCCTTCCTGCGGGATTAGGGCGCTGCCTTCTCTCCCTAGCTCTGCGAGACCACTGGGGAGCGGCCCTTCCTGCGGGATTAGGGCGCTGCCTTCTCTCCCTAGCTCTGCGAGACCACTGGGGAGCGGCCCTTCCTGCGGGATTAGGGCGCTGCCTTCTCTCCCTAGCTCTGCGAGACCACTGGGGAGCGGCCCTTCCTGCGGGATTAGGGCGCTGCCTTCTCTCCCTAGCTCTGCGAGACCACTGGGGAGCGGCCCTTCCTGCGGGATTAGGGCGCTGCCTTCTCTCCCTAGCTCTGCGAGACCACTGGGGAGCGGCCCTTCCTGCGGGATTAGGCGCTGCCTTCTCTCCCTAGCTCTGCGAGACCACTGGGGAGCGGCCTTCCTGCGGGATTAGGGCGCTGCCTTCTCTCCCTAGCTCTGCGAGACCACTGGGGAGCGGCCCTTCCTGCGGGATTAGGGCGCTGCCTTCTCTCCCTAGCTCTGCGAGACCACTGGGGAGCGGCCCTTCCTGCGGGATTAGGGCGCTGCCTTCTCTCCCTAGCTCTGCGAGACCACTGGGGAGCGGCCCTTCCTGCGGGATTAGGGCGCTGCCTTCTCTCCCTAGCTCTGCGAGACCACTGGGGAGCGGCCCTTCCTGCGGGATTAGGGCGCTGCCTCCTCTCCCTAGCTCTGCGAGACCACTGGGGAGCGGCCCTTCCTGCGGGATTAGGGCGCTGCCTTCTCTCCCTAGCTCTGCGAGACCACTGGGGAGCAGCCCTTCCTGCGGGATTAGGGCGCTGCCTTCTCTCCCTAGCTCTGCGAGACCACTGGGGAGCGGCCCTTCCTGCGGGATTAGGGCGCTGCCTTCTCTCCCTAGCTCTGCGAGACCACTGGGGAGCGGCCCTTCCTGCGGGATTAGGGCGCTGCCTTCTCTCCCTAGCTCTGCGAGACCACTGGGGAGCGGCCTTCCTGCGGGATTAGGGCGCTGCCTTCTCTCCCTAGCTCTGCGAGACCACTGGGGAGCAGCCCTTCCTGCGGGATTAGGGCGCTGCCTTCTCTCCCTAGCTCTGCGAGACCACTGGGGAGCGGCCCTTCCTGCGGGATTAGGGCGCTGCCTTCTCTCCCTAGCTCTGCGAGACCACTGGGGAGCGGCCCTTCCTGCGGGATTAGGGCGCTGCCTTCTCTCCCTAGCTCTGCGAGACCACTGGGGAGCGGCCCTTCCTGCGGGATTAGGGCGCTGCCTTCTCTCCCTAGCTCTGCGAGACCACTGGGGAGCAGCCCTTCCTGCGGGATTAGGGCGCTGCCTCCTCTCCCTAGCTCTGCGAGACCACTGGGGAGCGGCCCTTCCTGCGGGATTAGGGCGCTGCCTTCTCTCCCTAGCTCTGCGAGACCACTGGGGAGCGGCCCTTCCTGCGGGATTAGGGCGCTGCCTTCCCTCCCTAGCTCTGCGAGAGACCTGGGGAGCAGCCCTTCCTGCGGGATTAGGGCGCTGCCTTCTCTCCCTAGCTCTGCGAGACCACTGGGGAGCGGCCCTTCCTGCGGGATTAGGGCGCTGCCTTCTCTCCCTAGCTCTGCGAGACCACTGGGGAGCAGCCCTTCCTGCGGGATTAGGGCGCTGCCTTCTCTCCTAGCTCTGCGAGACCACTGGGGAGCGGCCCTTCCTGCGGGATTAGGGCGCTGCCTCTCTCCCTAGCTCTGCGAGACCACTGGGGAGCGGCCCTTCCTGCGGGATTAGGGCGCTGCCTTCTCTCCCTAGCTCTGCGAGACCACTGGGGAGCGGCCCTTCCTGCGGGATTAGGGCGCTGCCTTCTCTCCCTAGCTCTGCGAGACCACTGGGGAGCGGCCCTTCCTGCGGGATTAGGGCGCTGCCTTCTCTCCCTAGCTCTGCGAGACCACTGGGGAGCAGGCCCTTCCTGCGGGATTAGGGCGCTGCCTTCTCTCCCTAGCTCTGCGAGACCACTGGGGAGCGGCCCTTCCTGCGGGATTAGGGAACCGCCTCCTCTCCCTAGCTCTGCGAGACCACTGGGGACAGGCCCTTCCTGCGGGATTAGGGCGCTGCCTTCTCTCCCTAGCTCTGCGAGACCACTGGGGAGCGCCCTTCCTGCGGGATTAGGGCGCTGCCTCCTCTCCCAGCTCTGCGAGACCACTGGGGAGCGGCCCTTCCTGCGGGATTAGGGCGCTGCCTTCTCCCTAGCTCTGCGAGACCACTGGGGAGCGGCCCTTCCTGCGGGATTAGGGCGCTGCCTTCTCTCCCTAGCTCTGCGAGACCACTGGGAGCAGCCCTTCCTGCGGGATTAGGGCGCTGCCTCTTCCCTAGCTCTGCGAGACCACTGGGAGCGGCCCTTCCTGCGGATTAGGGCGCTGCCTTCTCTCCCTAGCTCTGCGAGACCACTGGGGAGCGGCCCTTCCTGCGGGATTAGGGCGCTGCCTTCTCTCCCTAGCTCTGCGAGACCACTGGGAGCGGCCCTTCCTGCGGGATTAGGGCGCTGCCTTCTCTCCCTAGCTCTGCGAGACCACTGGGGAGCGGCCCTTCCTGCGGGATTAGGCGCTGCCTTCCTCTCCCTAGCTCTGCGAGACCACTGGGGAGCGGCCCTTCCTGCGGGATTAGGGCGCTGCTTCTCTCCCTAGCTCTGCGAGACCACTGGGGAGCGGCCCTTCCTGCGGGATTAGGGCGCTGCCTTCCTCTCCCTAGCTCTGCGAGACCACTGGGAGCGGCCCTTCCTGCGGGATTAGGGCGCTGCCTTCTCTCCCTAGCTCTGCGAGACCACTGGGGAGCGGCCCTTCCTGCGGGATTAGGGCGCTGCCTCCTCTCCTAGCTCTGCGAGACCACTGGGGAGCGGCCCTTCCTGCGGGATTAGGGCGCTGCCTTCTCTCCCTAGCTCTGCGAGACCACTGGGAGCGGCCCTTCCTGCGGGATTAGGGCGCTGCCTTCTCTCCCTAGCTCTGCGAGACCACTGGGGAGCGGCCTTCCTGCGGGATTAGGGCGCTGCCTTCTCTCCCTAGCTCTGCGAGACCACTGGGGAGCGGCCCTTCCTGCGGGATTAGGGCGCTGCCTTCTCCCTAGCTCTGCCAGACCACTGGGGAGCGGCCCTTCCTGCGGGATTAGGGCGCTGCCTTCTCTCCCTAGCTCTGCGAGACCACTGGGGAGCGGCCCTTCCTGCGGGATTAGGGCGCTGCCTTCTCTCCCTAGCTCTGCGAGACCACTGGGGAGCGGCCTTTCCTGCGGGATTAGGGCGCTGCCTTCTCTCCCTAGCTCTGCGAGACCACTGGGGAGCGGCCCTTCCTGCGGGATTAGGGCGCTGCCTCCTCTCTAGCTCTGCGAGACCACTGGGAGCGGCCCTTCCTGCGGGATTAGGGCGCTGCCTTCTCTCCCTAGCTCTGCGAGACCACTGGGGAGCGGCCCTTCCTGCGGGATTAGGCACTGCCTCTCTCCCTAGCTCTGCGAGACCACTGGGGAGCGGCCCTTCCTGCGGGATTAGGGCGCTGCCTTCTCTCCCAGCTCTGCGAGACCACTGGGGAGCGGCCCTTCCTGCGGGATTAGGGCGCTGCCTTCCTCTCCCAGCTCTGCGAGACCCTGGGGAGCGGCCCTTCCTGCGGGATTAGGGCGCTGCCTTCTCTCCCTAGCTCTGCGAGACCACTGGGAGCGGCCCTTCCTGCGGGATTAGGGCGCTGCTTCTCTTCCTAGCTCTGCGAGACCACTGGAGCAGGCCTTCCTGCGGGATTAGGGCGCTGCCTCCTCTCCCCAGCTCTGCGAGACCACTGGGGAGCGGCCTTCCTGCGGGATTAGGGCGCTGCCTTCTCTCCCCAGCTCTGCGAGACCACTGGGGAGCGACCCTTCCTGCGGGATTAGGGCGCTGCCTCCTCCCCTAGCTCTGCGAGACCACTGGGGAGCGGCCCTTCCTGCGGGATTAGAGCGATGCTTTCATTCCCCAGCTCTGCGAGACCACTGGGGAGCGGCCCTTCCTGCGGGATTAGGGCGCTGCCTCCTCTCCCTAGCTCTGCGAGACCACTGGGAGCGGCCCTTCCTGCGGGATTAGGGCGCTGCCTCCTCTCCCTAGCTCTGCGAGACCACTGGGGAGCGGCCCTTCCTGCGGGATTAGGGCACTGCCTTCTCTCCCTAGCTCTGCGAGACCACTGGGGAGCGGCCCTTCCTGCGGGATTAGGGCGCTGCTTCTCTCCCTAGCTCTGCGAGACCACTGGGGAGGGCCCTTCCCTGCGGGGAAGGGGTGCTGGTTCCCTCCCTAGCTCTGCCAGAGGACCTGGGGAGCATCCCTTCCTGCGGGATTAGGGCGCTGCCTTCTCTCCCTATCTCTGGGAGACCACTGGGGAGCGGCCCTTCCTGCGGATTAGGGCGCTGCCTTCTCTCCCCAGCTCTGAGAGAAACTGGGGAGCGCCCTTCCTGCGGGATTAGGGAGCTGCCTCATCTCCCTAGCTCTGCGAGACCACTGGGGAGCAGACCATCCGGCGAGATTAGGGCGCTGCCTTCTCTCCCTAGCTCTGCGAGACCACTGGGGAGCGGCCCTTCCTGCGGGATTTGGGCGCTGCCTTCTCTCCCTAGCTCTGCGAGACCACTGGGGAGCGGCCTTCCTGCGGGATTAGGGCGCCGCCTTCTCTCCCTAGCTCTGCGAGACCACTGGGGAGCGGCCCCTTCCTGCGGAATTAGGGGCGCGCCTTCTCTCCCTAGCTCTGCGAGACCACTGGGGAGAAGCCCTTCCTGCGGGATTAGGGCTGACTTCTTCCCTAGCTCTGCGAGACCACTGGGGAGCGGCCCTTCCTGTGGGATTAGGCGCTGCCTTCTCTCCCTAGCTCTGCGAGACCACTGGGGAGCGGCCCTTCCTGCGGGATTAGGACGCTGGCTTCCCTCCCCAGCTCTGCCAGGGACCTGGGGAGCAGCCCTTCCTGCGGGATTAGGGCGCTGCCTTCTCTCCCTAGCTCTGCGAGACCACTGGGGAGCGGCCCTTCCAGCGGGATTAGGGGGCTGCCTTCTCTCCCTAGCTCTGCGAGACCACTGGGGAGCAGCCCTTCCTGCGGGATTAGGGCGCTGCCTTCTCTCCCTAGCTCTGCGAGACCACTGGGGAGCGGCTCTTCCTGTGGGATTAGGGCGCTGTCCCCTATCCCTAACACTGCGAGACCACTGGGGAGCGGCCCTTCCTGCGGGATTAGGGCGCTGCCTTCTCTCCCTAGCTCTGCGAGACCACTGGGGGCGGCCCTTCCTGCGGGGATTAGGGCGCTGCCTTCTCTCCCTAGCTCTGCGAGGACCACTGGGAGCGGCCCTTCCTGCGGGATTAGGGCGCTGCCTTCTCTCCCTAGCTCTGCGAGACCACTGGGGAGCGGCCCTTCCTGCGGGATTAGGGCGCTGCCTTCTCTCCCTAGCTCTGCGAGACCACAGGGGAAGAGCAGCCTTTCCTGCGGGATTAGAGCGCTGCCTTCTCTCCCTATCTTGCGAGACCACTGGGGAGCAGCCTTCCTGCGGGATTAGGGCGCTGCTTCTCTCCCCAGCTCTGCGAGACCACTGGGGAGCGGCCCTTCCTGCGGGATTAGGGCGCCTTTCTCTCCTAGCTCTGCGAGACCACTGGGGAGCGGCCCTTCCTGCGGGATTAGGGCGCTGCCTCCTCTCCCTAGCTCTGCGAGACCACTGGGGAGCGGCCCTTCCTGCGGATTAGGGGGCTGCTTCCTTCCATAGCTCTGCGAGACCACTGGGGAGCGGCCCTTCCTGCGGGATTAGGGCGCTGCTTCTCTCCCTAGCTCTGCGAGACCACTGGGGAGCGGCCTTCCTGCGGATTAGGGCACCGCCTTCTCTCCCTAGCTCTGCGAAACCACTGGGGAGCAGCCCTTCCTGCGGGATTAGGGCGCTGCCTTCTCTCCCTAGCTCTGCGAGACCACTGGGGAGCAGCCCTTCCTGCGGGATTAGGGCGCTGCCTTCTCTCCCTAGCTCTGCGAGGAGTTACCACTGGGGAGCAGCCCTTCCTGCGGATTAGGGCACCACCTTCTTCCCTAGCTCTGCGAGACCACTGGGGAGCGGCCCTTCCTGCCGGGATTAGGCGCTGCCCTTCTCTCCTAGCTCTGCGAGACCACTGGGGAGTGGCCGTTCCTGCGGATTCGGGCGCTGACTTCTCTCCCAGCTCTGCGAGGGACTGGCGGATGCGTCCTCCTGCGGGATTAGGGCGCTGCCTCTCTCCCTAGCTCTGCGAGACCACTGGGGATGGCCTTCCTGCGGGATTAGGGGCGCTGCTTCTCTCCCTAGCTCTGCGAGACCACTGGGGAGCGGCCTTCCTGCGGGATTAGGGCGCTGCCCTCCTCTCCCAATCTGCGAGACCACTGGGAAGCGACCTTCCTGCGGATTAGGGCGCTGCCTCCTCTCCCCAGCTCTGCGAGACCACTAGGGAGCGGTCCTTCTGCGGGATAGGGCGCTGCCTCCTCTCCCTAGCTCTGCGAGACCACTGGGGAGAGGCCCTCCTGTGGGATTAGGGCGCTGCCTCCTCTCCCCAGGCCTCTGCGAGACCACTGTGGAGCGCCCTTCCTGCGGGCTTGGGTGGGGCGCTGCTTCTCTCTCTAGCTCTGCGAGAGCACTGGGGGAGCGCCCTTCCTGCGGGTTAGGGCGTGCCTCCTCTCCCTAGCTCTGCGAGACACTGGGGAGCGCCCTTTCCTGCGGGCTTAGGGCGCTGCCTCCTCTCATAGCTCTGCGAAACCATTGGGGAGCGGCCCTTCCTGCGGGATTAGGGCGCTGCCTTCTCTCTCTAGCTCTGCGAGATCACTGGGCAGCAGCCTTCCTGCGGGTATTAGGGCGCTGC
>NW_026114765.1:0-166481 GCF_025201925.1 Gopherus flavomarginatus | reverse complement strand
CTCCATCAAAGTAATGCCCAGAGCATTTCACGCATTGAGAATAGTAACACTGTTGTGGCCTTCAGTGTAATTGCCCAGAGCATTTTCTGCATGGAGCAAGAGTTACAAGCGACCGTGTGGCCCATAGGGTAGTGCACAGAGCATTATTTCCCCGCATGGAGCTATGGTTCGGGAGCTCTGGGGTTGGGCCCCTGTAAGCTGGTGTGGGAGTCCCAGGGGTTGGGGCCCCTGGAGCGGTGTTGGGGCCCCAGGGGTTAAGTTCGGGAGCGCTCAGGGGTTGGGCCCTTGGAGCTGGTTTGCGGGCCCCAGGGCTAGCCCCTGAGCTATGGTTGGCTCGCTCAGGGTTTGCCCCTGGAGCTGGTGTTGGGGCTCCCAGGGGTTGGGCCCTGGAGCTGGTGTTGGGACCCAGGGGTTAGGCCCCTGGAGCTATGTTTCGGGCGCTCAGGGGTTGGGACCTGGAGCTGGTGTTGGGGCCCCAGTTTGGGACCCTTGGCTGCGGTTGGGGCCTCCAGGGTTAGCCCCTGGTCTTGGGTTTCGCCGCTCATTTGGTTTGGGGCCCCTGGAGCTGGTGTTGGGGCCCCAAGGGTTGGGCCCCTGAGCTGGTGTTGGGACCCAGGGGTTAGGCCCTGGAGCTATGGTTCAGGCGCTCAGGGTTGGGCCCCTGGAGCTATGGTTCGGGCGCTCAGGGGTTGGGCCCTGGAGCTGGGGTGGGGGCCCCAGCGGTTTGGGCCCCTGGAGCTGGTGTTGGGGCCCCCAGGGATTGGGCCCCTGGAGCTATTTTCGGGCGCTCTGGGGTTGGGCCCTGGAGCTGGTGTTGGGGACCCAGGTTTTAGGGCCCTGGAGCTATGGTTCAGGCGCTCAGGGTTTGGACCCCTGGAGCTATGGTTCGGGCGCTCAGGGTTTGGTTCCCTGGAGCTAGGGTCGAGGGCCCCAGGGGTGGGGCCCCTGGAGCTGCTGTTGGGGCCCCAGGTTTGGGCCCCTGGAGCTTGTGTTGGGGTGCCCAGGGGTTGGGCCCCTGGAGCTGTGGTTGGGCGCCCCAGGGTTTAGGCCCCTGGAGCTATGGTTCGGGCGCTCAGGGGTTGGGCCCCTGGAGCTGGTGTTGGGGGCCCCAGGGGTTGGGCCCCTGGAGCTGGTGTTGGGGCCCCCAGGGGTTGGCCCCTGGAGCTATGTTTCGGGCGCTCAGGGGTTGGCCCCTGGAGCTGGTGTTGGGGACCCAGGTTTTAGGCCCGTGGAGCTATGGTTCAGGCACTCAGGGGTTGGACCCCTGGAGCTATGGTTCGGGCGCTCAGGGGTTGGTTCCCTGGAGCTAGGGTCGAGGGCCCCAGGGGTGGGGCCCCTGGAGCTGCTGTTGGGGCCCCCAGGTTTTGAGTTCCTGGAGATTGTGTTGGGGTTCGCAGGGTTGGGCCCCTGAGCTGTGGTTGGGCCCCCAGGGTTTAGGCCCCTGGAGCTATGGTTCGGGCGCTCAGGGGTTGGGCCCCTGGAGCTGGTGTTGGGGCCCCCAGGGGTTGGGCCCCTGGAGGTGGGGTTGGGCCCCCGGGGGTTTAGGCCCCTATAGCTATGGTTCGGGGCGCTCAGGGGTTGGGCCCCTGGAGCTGGTGTTGGGGCCCTCAGGATTAGGCCCCTGGAGCTATGGTTCAGGCGCTAAGGGTTTGGGACCCTGGAGCTGGTGTTGGGGCCCCCAGGGGTTGGGCCCCTGGAGCTGGTGTTGGGGCCCCAGGGCTAGGCCCCTGTAGCTATGGTTCGGGCGCTCAGGGATTGGGCCCCTGGAGCTGGTTTTGGGGCCCCCAGGGTTTGGGCCCTTGGAGCTGGTGTTGGGGCCCCCAGGGGTTAGGCCCCTGGAGCTATGGTTCGGGCGCTCAGGGGTTGGGCCGCTGGAGCTGGTGTTGGGGCCCCTGACCTAATGTCACCCCTTGCTCTCCCATCCCCCACACAGACAGTCCCGACTCCATCACAGTAATGCCCAGAGCATTTCACGCATGGAGCAACAGTAACACTGTGTGGCCATGCAGGGTAATGCCCAGAGCATTTCCTGCATGGAGCAAGAGTGACACCGTGTGGCCACATAGGGTAGTGCACAGAGCATTTCCCCGCATGGAGCTATGGTTCGGGAGCTCTGGGTTGGGCCCCTGTAGCTGGTGTTGGGACTCCCAGGGGTTGGGCCCCTGGAGCTGGTGTTGGGGCCCCAGGGGTTAAGGTTCGGGCGCTCAGGGTTTGGGCCCTTGGAGCTGGCGTGCGGGCCCCCAGGGAATAGGCCCCTAGAGCTATGGTTTGCTCACTCTGGGTTCTGCCCCTGGAGCTGGTGTTGGGGCTCCCAGGGGTTGGGCTCCTGCAGCTGGTGTTGGGGACCCAGGGGTTAGGCCCCTGGAGCTATGGTTCAGGCGCTCAGGGGTTGGGACCCTGGAGCTGGTTTTGGGGCCTTCCAGTGGTTGGGACCCTAGACGATGCGGGTTGGGGCCCCTCCAGGGGTTAGCCCCTGATCTTTGGTTCGGCCGCCTCATTGGTTGGGCCCCTGGAGCTGGTGTTGGGGCCCCAAGGGGTTGGGCCCCTGGAGCTGGTGTTGGGGACCCAGGGGTTAGGGCCCTGGGAGCTATGGTTCAGGCGCTCAGGGGTGGGCCCCTGGGAGCTATGGTTCGGGCGCTCAGGGGTTGGGCCCCTGGAGCTGGGGTGGAGGGCCCCAGCGGTTGGGCCCCTGGAGCTGGTGTTGGGGCCCCCAGGGATTGGGCCCCCTGGAGCTATGGTTTCGGGCGCTCTGGGGTTGGGCCCCTGGAGCTGGTGTTGGGGACCCAGGTTTTAGGCCCGTGGAGCTATGGTTCAGGCACTCAGGGGTTGGCCCCCTGGAGCTATGGTTCGGGCGCTCAGGGGTTGGTTCCCTGGAGCTAGGGTCGAGGGCCCCAGGGGTGGGGCCCTGGAGCTGCTGTTGGGGGCCCCAGGTTTTGAGTTCCTGGAGATTGTGTTGGGGTTCGCAGGGGTTGGGCCCCTGGAGCTGTGGTTGGGCCCCCAGGGTTTAGGCCCTGGAGCTATGGTTCGGGCGCTCAGGGGTTGGGCCCCTGGAGCTGGTGTTGGGGCCCCAGGGGTTGGGCCCCTGGAGGTGGGGTTGGGGCCCCCGGGGGTTAGGCCCCTATAGCTATGGTTCGGGCGCTCAGGGGTTGGGCCCCTGGAGCTGGTGGTGGGGCCCTCAGGGATTAGGCCCCTGGAGCTATGGTTCAGGCGCTAAGGGTTTGGGACCCTGGAGCTGGTGTTGGGGCCCCCAGGGGTTGGCCCCTGGAGCTGGTGTTGGGGCCCCAGGGGCTAGGCCCCTGTAGCTATGGTTCGGGGCGCTCAGGGATTGGGCCCCTGGAGCTGGTTTTGGGGCCCCCAGGGGTTGGGCCCTTGGAGCTGGTGTTGGGGCCCCAGGGGTTAGGCCCTGGAGCTATGGTTCGGGCGCTCAGGGGTTGGGCCGCTGGAGCTGGTGTTGGGGCCCCTGACCTAATGTCACCCCTTGCTCTCCCATCCCCCACACAGACAGTCCCGACTCCATCACAGTAATGCCCAGAGCATTTCACGCATGGAGCAACAGTAACACTGTGTGGCCATGCAGGGTAATGCCCAGAGCATTTCCTGCATGGAGCAAGAGTGACACCGTGTGGCCACATAGGGTAGTGCACAGAGCATTTCCCCGCATGGAGCTATGGTTCGGGAGCTCTGGGGTTGGGCCCCTGTAGCTGGTGTTGGGACTCCCAGGGGTTGGGCCCCTGGAGCTGGTGTTGGGGCCCCAGGGGTTAAGGTTCGGGCGCTCAGGGGTTGGGCCCTTGGAGCTGGCGTGCGGGCCCCCAGGGAATAGGCCCCTAGAGCTATGGTTTGCTCACTCTGGGGTTCTCCCCTGGAGCTGGTGTTGGGGCTCCCAGGGGTTGGGCTCCTGCAGCTGGTGTGGGGACCCAGGGGTTAGGCCCCTGGAGCTATGGTTCAGGCGCTCAGGGGTTGGGACCCTGGAGCTGGTTTTGGGGCCTCCAGTGGTTGGGACCCTGGAGCTGCGGTTGGGGGCTCCAGGGGTTAGCCCCTGGATCTTTGGTTCGGCCGCTCATTGGTTGGGCCCCTGGAGCTGGTGTTGGGGCCCCAAGGGGTTGGGCCCCTGGAGCTGGTGTTGGGGACCCAGGGGTTAGGGCCCTGGAGCTATGGTTCAGGCGCTCAGGGGTGGGCCCCTGGAGCTATGGTTCGGGCGCTCAGGGGTTGGGCCCCTGGAGCTGGGGTGGAGGGCCCCAGCGGTTGGGCCCCTGGAGCTGGTGTTGGGGCCCCCAGGGATTGGGCCCCTGGAGCTATGTTTCGGGCGCTCTGGGGTTGGGCCCCTGGAGCTGGTGTTGGGGACCCAGGTTTTAGGCCCGTGGAGCTATGGTTCAGGCACTCAGGGGTTGGACCCCTGGAGCTATGGTTCGGGCGCTCAGGGGTTGGTTCCCTGGAGCTAGGGTCGAGGGCCCCAGGGGTGGGGCCCCTGGAGCTGCTGTTGGGGCCCTCAGGTTTGAGTTCCTGGAGATTGTGTTGGGGTTCGCAGGGGTTGGGCCCTGGAGCTGTGGTTGGGCCCCCCAGGGTTTAGGCCCTGGAGCTATGGTTCGGGCGCTCAGGGGTTGGGCCCCTGGAGCTGGTGTTGGGGCCCCCAGGGGTTGGGCCCCTGGAGGTGGGGTTGGGACCCCGGGGGTTAGGCCCCTATAGCTATGGTTCGGGCGCTCAGGGGTTGGGCCCCTGGAGCTGGTGTTGGGGCCCTCAGGGATTAGGCCCCTGGAGCTATGGTTCAGGCGCTAAGGGTTTGGGACCCTGGAGCTGGTGTTGGGGCCCCCAGGGGTTGGGCCCCTGGAGCTGGTGTTGGGGCCCCAGGGGCTAGGCCCTGTAGCTATGGTTCGGGCGCTCAGGGATTGGGCCCCTGGAGCTGGTTTTGGGGCCCCCAGGGGTTGGGCCCTTGGAGCTGGTGTTGGGGCCCCCAGGGGTTAGGCCCCTGGAGCTATGGTTCGGGCGCTCAGGGGTTGGGCCGCTGGAGCTGGTGTTGGGGCCCCTGACCTAATGTCACCCCTTGCTCTCCCATCCCCCACACAGACAGTCCCGACTCCATCACAGTAATGCCCAGAGCATTTCACGCATGGAGCAACAGTAACACTGTGTGGCCATGCAGGGTAATGCCCAGAGCATTTCCTGCATGGAGCAAGAGTGACACCGTGTGGCCACATAGGGTAGTGCACAGAGCATTTCCCCGCATGGAGCTATGGTTCGGGAGCTCTGGGGTTGGGCCCCTGTAGCTGGTGTTGGGACTCCCAGGGGTTGGGCCCCTGGAGCTGGTGTGGGGGCCCCAGGGGTTAAGGTTCGGGCGCTCAGGGGTTGGGCCCTTGGAGCTGGCGTGCGGGCCCCCAGGGAATAGGCCCCTAGAGCTATGGTTTGCTCACTCTGGGGTTCTGCCCCTGGAGCTGGTGTTGGGGCTCCCAGGGGTTGGGCTCCTGCAGCTGGTGTGGGGACCCAGGGGTTAGGCCCCTGGAGCTATGGTTCAGGCGCTCAGGGGTTGGGACCCTGGAGCTGGTTTGGGGCCTCCAGTGGTTGGGACCCTGGAGCTGCGGTTGGGGCCTCCAGGGGTTAGCCCCTGGATCTTTGGTTCGGCCGCTCATTGGTTGGGCCCCTGGAGCTGGTGTTGGGGCCCCAAGGGGTTGGGCCCCTGGAGCTGGTGTGGGGACCCAGGGGTTAGGGCCCTGGAGCTATGGTTCAGGCGCTCAGGGGTTGGGCCCCTGGAGCTATGGTTCGGGCGCTCAGGGGTTGGGCCCCTGGAGCTGGGGTGGAGGGCCCCAGCGGTTGGGCCCCTGGAGCTGGTGTTGGGGCCCCCAGGGATTGGGCCCCTGGAGCTATGTTTCGGGCGCTCTGGGGTTGGGCCCCTGGAGCTGGTGTTGGGGACCCAGGTTTTAGGCCCGTGGAGCTATGGTTCAGGCACTCAGGGGTTGGACCCCTGGAGCTATGGTTCGGGCGCTCAGGGGTTGGTTCCCTGGAGCTAGGGTCGAGGGCCCCAGGGGTGGGCCCCTGGAGCTGCTGTTGGGGCCCCCAGGTTTTGAGTTCCTGGAGATTGTGTTGGGGTTCGCAGGGGTTGGGCCCCTGGAGCTGTGGTTGGGCCCCCCAGGGTTTAGGCCCCTGGAGCTATGGTTCGGGCGCTCAGGGGTTGGCCCCTGGAGCTGGTGTTGGGCCCCCAGGGGTTGGGCCCCTGGAGGTGGGGTTGGGGCCCCCGGGGGTTAGGCCCCTATAGCTATGGTTCGGGCGCTCAGGGGTTGGGCCCCTGGAGCTGGTGTTGGGGCCCTCAGGGATTAGGCCCCTGGAGCTATGGTTCAGGCGCTAAGGGTTTGGGACCCTGGAGCTGGTGTTGGGGCCCCAGGGGTTGGCCCCTGGAGCTGGTGTTGGGGCCCCAGGGGCAAGGCCCCTGTAGCTATGGTTCGGGCGCTCAGGGATTGGGCCCCTGGAGCTGGTTTTGGGGCCCCAGGGGTTGGGCCCTTGGAGCTGGTGTTGGGGCCCCCAGGGGTTAGGCCCCTGGAGCTATGGTTCGGGCGCTCAGGGGTTGGGCCGCTGGAGCTGGTGTTGGGGCCCCTGACCTAATGTCACCCCTTGCTCTCCCATCCCCCACACAGACAGTCCCGACTCCATCACAGTAATGCCCAGAGCATTTCACGCATGGAGCAACAGTAACACTGTGTGGCCATGCAGGGTAATGCCCAGAGCATTTCCTGCATGGAGCAAGAGTGACACCGTGTGGCCACATAGGGTAGTGCACAGAGCATTTCCCCGCATGGAGCTATGGTTCGGGAGCTCTGGGGTTGGGCCCCTGTAGCTGGTGTTGGGACTCCCAGGGGTTGGGCCCCTGGAGCTGGTGTTGGGGCCCCAGGGGTTAAGGTTCGGGCGCTCAGGGGTTGGGCCCTTGGAGCTGGCGTGCGGGCCCCCAGGGAATAGGCCCCTAGAGCTATGGTTTGCTCACTCTGGGGTTCTGCCCCTGGAGCTGGTGTTGGGGCTCCCAGGGGTTGGGCTCCTGCAGCTGGTTTTGGGACCCAGGGGTTAGGCCCCTGGAGCTATGGTTCAGGCGCTCAGGGGTTGGGACCCTGGAGCTGGTTTTGGGGCCTCCAGTGGTTGGGACCCTGGAGCTGCGGTTGGGGCCTCCAGGGGTTAGCCCCGGATCTTTGGTTCGGCCGCTCATTGGTTGGGCCCCTGGAGCTGGTGTTGGGGCCCCAAGGGGTTGGGCCCCTGGAGCTGGTGTTGGGGACCCAGGGGTTAGGGCCCTGGAGCTATGGTTCAGGCGCTCAGGGGTTGGGCCCCTGGAGCTATGGTTCGGGCGCTCAGGGGTTGGGCCCCTGGAGCTGGGGTGGAGGGCCCAGCGGTTGGGCCCCTGGAGCTGGTGTTGGGGCCCCCAGGGATTGGGCCCTGGAGCTATGTTTCGGGCGCTCTGGGGTTGGGCCCTGGAGCTGGTGTTGGGGACCCAGGTTTTAGGCCCGTGGAGCTATGGTTCAGGCACTCAGGGGTTGGACCCCTGGAGCTATGGTTCGGGCGCTCAGGGGTTGGTTCCCTGGAGCTAGGGTCGAGGGCCCCAGGGGTGGGGCCCCTGGAGCTGCTGTTGGGGCCCCCAGGTTTTGAGTTCCTGGAGATTGTGTTGGGGTTCGCAGGGGTTGGGCCCCTGGAGCTGTGGTTGGCCCCCCAGGGTTTAGGCCCCTGGAGCTATGGTTCGGGCGCTCAGGGGTTGGGCCCCTGGAGCTGGTGTTGGGGCCCCCAGGGGTTGGGCCCCTGGAGGTGGGATTGGGGCCCCCGGGGGTTAGGCCCCTATAGCTATGGTTCGGGCGCTCAGGGGTTGGGCCCCTGGAGCTGGTGTTGGGGACCCAGGTTTTAGGCCCGTGGAGCTATGGTTCAGGCACTCAGGGGTTGGACCCCTGGAGCTATGGTTCGGGCGCTCAGGGGTTGGTTCCCTGGAGCTAGGGTCGAGGGCCGCAGGGGTGGGGCCCCTGGAACTGCTGTTGGGGCCCCCAGGTTTGAGTTCCTGGAGATTGTGTTGGGGTTCGCAGGGGTTGGGCCCCTGGAGCTGTGGTTGGGCCCCCCAGGGTTTAGGCCCCTGGAGCTATGGTTCGGGCGCTCAGGGGTTGGGCCCTGGAGCGGTGTTGGGGCCCCAGGGGTTGGGCCTGGAGGTGGGGTTGGGGCCCCGGGGGTTGGCCCCTATAGCTATGGTTCGGGCGCTCAGGGGTTGGGCCCTGGAGCTGGTGTGGGGCCCCCAGGGTTGGGGCCCCTGGAGCTGGTGTTGGGGGCCCAGGGGCTAGGCCCCTGTAGCTATGGTTCGGGCGCTCAGGGATTGGGCCCCTGGAGCTGGTTTTGGGGCCCCCAGGGGTTGGGCCCTTGGAGCTGGTGTTGGGGCCCCAGGGGTTAGGCCCCTGGAGCTATGGTTCGGGCGCTCAGGGGTTGGGCCGCTGGAGCTGGTGTTGGGGCCCCTGACCTAATGTCACCCCTTGCTCTCCCATCCCCCACACAGACAGTCCCGACTCCATCACAGTAATGCCCAGAGCATTTCACGCATGGAGCAACAGTAACACTGTGTGGCCATGCAGGGTAATGCCCAGAGCATTTCCTGCATGGAGCAAGAGTGACACCGTGTGGCCACATAGGGTAGTGCACAGAGCATTTCCCCGCATGGAGCTATGGTTCGGGAGCTCTGGGGTTGGGCCCCTGTAGCTGGTGTTGGGACTCCCAGGGGTTGGGCCCCTGGAGCTGGTGTTGGGGCCCCAGGGGTTAAGGTTCGGGCGCTCAGGGGTTGGGCCCTGGAGCTGGCGTGCGGGCCCCAGGGAATAGGCCCCTAGAGCTATGGTTTGCTCACTCTGGGGTTCTGCCCCTGGAGCTGGTGTTGGGGCTCCAGGGGTTGGGCTCCTGCAGCTGGTGTTGGGGACCCAGGGGTTAGGCCCCTGGAGCTATGGTTCAGGCGCTCAGGGGTTGGGACCTGGAGCTGGTTTTGGGGCCTCCAGTGGTTGGGACCCTGGAGCTGCGGTTGGGGCCTCCAGGGGTTAGCCCCTGGATCTTGGTTCGGCCGCTCATTGGTTGGGCCCCTGGAGCTGGTGTTGGGGCCCCAAGGGGTGGGCCCCTGGAGCTGGTGTTGGGGACCCAGGGGTTAGGGCCCTGGAGCTATGGTTCAGGCGCTCAGGGGTTGGGCCCCTGGAGCTATGGTTCGGGCGCTCAGGGGTTGGGCCCCTGGAGCTGGGGTGGAGGGCCCCAGCGGTTGGGCCCCTGGAGCTGGTGTTGGGGCCCCCAGGGATTGGGCCCCTGGAGCTATGTTTCGGGCGCTCTGGGGTTGGGCCCCTGGAGCTGGTGTTGGGGACCCAGGTTTTAGGCCCGTGGAGCTATGGTTCAGGCACTCAGGGGTTGGCCCCCTGGAGCTATGGTTCGGGCGCTCAGGGGTTGGGTCCCTGGAGCTAGGGTCGAGGGCCCCAGGGGTGGGGCCCCTGGAGCTGCTGTTGGGGCCCCCGTTTTGAGTTCTGGAGATTGTGTTGGGGTTCGCAGGGGTTGGGCCTGGAGCTGTGGTTGGGCCCCCCAGGGTTTAGGCCCCTGGAGCTATGGTTCGGGCGCTCAGGGGTTGGGCCCCTGGAGCTGGTGTTGGGGCCCCCAGGGTTGGGCCCCTGGAGGTGGGGTTGGGGCCCCCGGGGTTAGGCCCCTATAGCTATGGTTCGGGCGCTCAGGGGTTGGGCCCCTGGAGCTGGTGTTGGGGACCCAGGTTTTAGGCCCGTGGAGCTAGGGTTCAGGCACTCAGGGGTTGGACCCCTGGAGCTATGGTTCGGGCGCTCAGGGGTTGGTTCCCTGGAGCTAGGGTCGAGGGCCCCAGGGGTGGGGCCCCTGGAGCGCTGTTGGGGCCCCAGGTTTTGAGTTCCTGGAGATTGTGTTGGGGTTCGCAGGGGTTGGGCCCCTGGAGCTGGTGTTGGGGCCCCAGGGGTTAGGCCCCTGGAGCTATGGTTCGGGCGCTCAGGGGTTGGGCCCTTGGAGCTGGTGTTGGGGCCCCCAGGGTTGGGCCCCTGGAGCTGTGTTGGGGGCCCCAGGGGCTAGGCCCTGTAGCTATGGTTCGGGCGCTCAGGGATTGGGCCCCTGGAGCTGGTTTTGGGGCCCCCAGGGGTTGGGCCCTTGGAGCTGGTGTTGGGGCCCCCAGGGGTTAGGCCCCTGGAGCTATGGTTCGGGCGCTCAGGGGTTGGGCCGCTGGAGCTGGTGTTGGGGCCCCTGACCTAATGTCACCCCTTGCTCTCCCATCCCCCACACAGACAGTCCCGACTCCATCACAGTAATGCCCAGAGCATTTCACGCATGGAGCAACAGTAACACTGTGTGGCCATGCAGGGTAATGCCCAGAGCATTTCCTGCATGGAGCAAGAGTGACACCGTGTGGCCACATAGGGTAGTGCACAGAGCATTTCCCCGCATGGAGCTATGGTTCGGGAGCTCTGGGGTTGGGCCCCTGTAGCTGGTGTTGGGACTCCCAGGGGTTGGGCCCCTGGAGCTGGTGTTGGGGCCCCAGGGGTTAAGGTTCGGGCGCTCAGGGGTTGGGCCCTTGGAGCTGGC
Source organism: Gopherus flavomarginatus (assembly GCF_025201925.1). Lineage (NCBI taxonomy): Eukaryota > Metazoa > Chordata > Testudines > Testudinidae > Gopherus > Gopherus flavomarginatus. The sequence continues at coordinate 155,924 of NW_026114765.1, read as the reverse complement.
GTGCGGGCCCCCAGGGAATAGGCCCCTAGAGCTATGGTTTGCTCACTCTGGGGTTCTGCCCCTGGAGCTGGTGTTGGGGCTCCCAGGGGTTGGGCTCCTGCAGCTGGTGTTGGGGACCCAGGGGTTAGGCCCCTGGAGCTATGGTTCAGGCGCTCAGGGGTTGGGACCCTGGAGCTGGTTTTGGGGCCTCCAGTGGTTGGGACCCTGGAGCTGCGGTTGGGGCCTCCAGGGTTAGCCCCTGGATCTTTGGTTCGGCCGCTCATTGGTTGGGCCCCTGGAGCTGGTGTTGGGGCCCCAAGGGGTTGGGCCCCTGGAGCTGGTGTTGGGGACCCAGGGTTAGGGCCCTGGAGCTATGGTTCAGGCGCTCAGGGGTTGGGCCCCTGGAGCTATGGTTCGGGCGCTCAGGGGTTGGGCCCCTGGAGCTGGGGTGGAGGGCCCCAGCGGTTGGGCCCCTGGAGCTGGTGTTGGGGCCCCCAGGGATTGGGCCCCTGGAGCTATGTTTCGGGCGCTCTGGGGTTGGGCCCCTGGAGCTGGTGTTGGGGACCAGGTTTTAGGCCCGTGGAGCTATGGTTCAGGCACTCAGGGGTGGGTTCCCTGGAGCTAGGGTCGAGGGCCCCAGGGGTGGGGCCCCTGGAGCTGCTGTTGGGGCCCCCAGGTTTTGAGATCCTGGAGATTGTGTTGGGTTCGCAGGGGTTGGGCCCCTGGAGCTGTGGTTGGGCCCCCAGGGTTTAGGCCCCTGGAGCTATGGTTCGGGCGCTCAGGGGTTGGGCCCCTGGAGCTGGTGTTGGGGCCCCAGGGGTTGGGCCCCTGGAGGTGGGTTGGGGCCCCGGGGGTTAGGCCCCTATAGCTATGGTTTGGGCGCTCAGGGGTTGGGCCCCTGGAGCTGGTGTTGGGGACCCAGGTTTTAGGCCCGTGGAGCTATGGTTCAGGCACTCAGGGGTTGGACCCCTGGAGCTATGGTTCGGGCGCTCAGGGGTTGGTTCCCTGGAGCTAGGGTCGAGGGCCCCAGGGGTGGGGCCCCTGGAGCTGCTGTTGGGGCCCCCAGGTTTTGAGTTCCTGGAGATGGGGTTGGGGTTCGCAGGGGTTGGGCCCCTGGAGCTGTGGTTGGGCCCCCCAGGGTTTAGGCCCCTGGAGCTATGGTTCGGGCGCTCAGGGGTTGGGCCCTGGAGCTGGTGTGGGGCCCCCAGGGGTTGGGCCCCTGGAGGGGGGGTTGGGGCCCCCGGGGGTTAGGCCCCTATAGCTATGGTTCGGGCGCTCAGGGGTTGGGCCCCTGGAGCTGGTGTTGGGGCCCTCAGGGATTAGGCCCCTGGAGCTATGGTTCAGGCGCTAAGGGTTGGGACCCTGGAGCTGGTGTTGGGGCCCCAGGGGTTGGGCCCCTGGAGCTGGTGTTGGGGCCCCAGGGGCTAGGCCCCTGTAGCTATGGTTCGGCGCTCAGGGATTGGGCCCCTGGAGCTTGGTTTTGGGGCCCCAGGGGTTGGGCGCTGGAGCTGGTGTTGGGGCCCCTGACTAATGTCACCCCTTGCTCTCCATCCCCCACACAGACAGTCCCGACTCCATCACAGTAATGCCCAGAGCATTTCACGCATGGAGCAACAGTAACACTGTGTGGCCATGCAGGGTAATGCCCAGAGCATTTCCTGCATGGAGCAAGAGTGACACCGTGTGGCCACATAGGGTAGTGCACAGAGCATTTCCCCGCATGGAGCTATGGTTCGGGAGCTCTGGGGTTGGGCCCCTGTAGCTGGTGTTGGGACTCCCAGGGGTTGGGCCCCTGGAGCTGGTGTTGGGGCCCCAGGGGTTAAGGTTCGGGCGCTCAGGGGTTGGGCCCTTGGAGCTGGCGTGCGGGCCCCAGGGAATAGGCCCCTAGAGCTATGGTTCGGGCGCTCTGGGGTTCTGCCCCTGGAGCTGGTGTTGGGGCTCCCAGGGGTTGGGCTCCTGCAGCTGGTGTTGGGGACCCAGGGGTTAGGCCCCTGGAGCTATGGTTCAGGCGCTCAGGGGTTGGGACCCTGGAGCTGGTTTTGGGGCCTCCAGTGGTTGGGACCCTGGAGCTGCGGTTGGGGCCTCCAGGGGTTAGCCCCTGGATCTTTGGTTCGGCGCTCATGGTTGGGCCCCTGGAGCTGGTGTTGGGGCCCCAAGGGGTTGGGCCCCTGGAGCTGGTGTTGGGGACCCAGGGGTTAGGGCCCTGGAGCTATGGTTCAGGCGCTCAGGGGTTGGGCCCCTGGAGCTATGGTTCGGGCGCTCAGGGGTTGGGCCCCTGGAGCTGGGGTGGAGGGCCCAGCGGTTGGGCCCCTGGAGCTGGTGTTGGGGCCCCCAGGGATTGGGCCCCTGGAGCTATGTTTCGGGCGCTCTGGGGTTGGGCCCCTGGAGCTGGTGTTGGGGACCCAGGTTTTAGGCCCGTGGAGCTATGGTTCAGGCACTCAGGGGTTGGACCCCTGGAGCTATGGTTCGGGCGCTCAGGGGTTGGTTCCCTGGAGCTAGGGTCGAGGGCCCCAGGGGTGGGGCCCCTGGAGCTGCTGTTGGGGCCCCCAGGTTTTGAGTTCCTGGAGATTGTGTTGGGGTTCGCAGGGGTTGGGCCCCTGGAGCTGTGGTGGGCCCCCCAGGGTTTAGGCCCCTGGAGCTATGGTTCGGGCGCTCAGGGGTTGGGCCCTGGAGCTGGTGTTGGGGCCCCCAGGGGTTGGGCCCCTGGAGGTGGGTTGGGGCCCCAGGGGTTAGGCCCCTATAGCTATGGTCGGGCGCTCAGGGGTTGGGCCCCTGGAGCTGGTGTTGGGGCCCTCAGGGATTAGGCCCTGGAGCTATGGTTCAGGCGCTAAGGGTTTGGGACCCTGGAGCTGGTGTTGGGGCCCCAGGGGTTGGGCCCCTGGAGCTGGTGTTGGGGCCCCAGGGGCTAGGCCCTGGAGCTATGGTTCGGGCGCTCAGGGATTGGGCCCTGGAGCTGGTTTTGGGGCCCCAGGGGTTGGGCCCTTGGAGCTGGTGTTGGGGCCCCAGGGGTTAGCCCCTGGAGCTATGGTTCGGGCGCTCAGGGGTTGGGCCGCTGGAGCTGGTGTTGGGGCCCCTGACCTAATGTCACTCTTGCTCCCATCCCCCACACAGACAGTCCGACTCCATCACAGTAATGCCCAGAGCATTTGGGCCCCTGGAGCTGGTGTTGGGGCCCCCAGGGTTAGGCCCCTGGAGCTATGTTTCGGGCGCTCAGGGGTTGGGCCCCTGGAGCTGGTGTTGGGGACCCAGGTTTAGGCCCGTGGAGCTATGGTTCAGGCACTCAGGGGTTGGGACCCCTGGAGCTATGGTTCGGGCGCTCAGGGGTTGGTTCCCTGGAGCTAGGGTCGAGGGCCCCAGGGGTGGGGCCCCTGGAGCTGCTGTTGGGGCCCCCAGGTTTTGAGTTCCTGGAGATTGTGTTGGGGTTCGCAGGGGTTGGGCCCCTGGAGCTGTGGTTGGGCCCCCCAGGGTTTAGGCCCCTGGAGCTATGGTTCGGGCGCTCAGGGGTTGGGCCCCTGGAGCTGGTGTTGGGGCCCCCAGGGGTTGGGCCCCTGGAGGTGGGGTTGGGGCCCCGGGGGTTAGGCCCCTATAGCTATGGTTCGGGCGCTCAGGGGTTGGGCCCCTGGAGCTGGTGTTGGGGCCCTCAGGGATTAGGCCCCTGGAGCTATGGTTCAGGCGCTAAGGGTTTGGGACCCTGGAGCTGGTGTTGGGGCCCCCAGGGGTTGGGCCCCTGGAGCTGGTGTTGGGGCCCCAGGGGCTAGGCCCCTGTAGCTATGGTTCGGGCGCTCAGGGATTGGGCCCCTGGAGCTGGTTTTGGGGCCCCCAGGGGTTGGGCCCTTGGAGCTGGTGTTGGGGCCCCCAGGGGTTAGGCCCCTGGAGCTATGGTTCGGGCGCTCAGGGGTTGGGCCGCTGGAGCTGGTGTTGGGGCCCCTGACCTAATGTCACCCCTTGCTCTCCCATCCCCCACACAGACAGTCCCGACTCCATCACAGTAATGCCCAGAGCATTTCACGCATGGAGCAACAGTAACACTGTGTGGCCATGCAGGGTAATGCCCAGAGCATTTCCTGCATGGAGCAAGAGTGACACCGTGTGGCCACATAGGGTAGTGCACAGAGCATTTCCCCGCATGGAGCTATGGTTCGGGAGCTCTGGGGTTGGGCCCCTGTAGCTGGTGTTGGGACTCCCAGGGGTTGGGCCCCTGGAGCTGGTGTTGGGGCCCCAGGGGTTAAGGTTCGGGCGCTCAGGGGTTGGGCCCTTGGAGCTGGCGTGCGGGCCCCCAGGGAATAGGCCCCTAGAGCTATGGTTTGCTCACTCTGGGGTTCTGCCCCTGGAGCTGGTGTTGGGGCTCCCAGGGGTTGGGCTCCTGCAGCTGGTGTTGGGGACCCAGGGGTTAGGCCCCTGGAGCTATGGTTCAGGCGCTCAGGGGTTGGGACCCTGGAGCTGGTTTTGGGGCCTCCAGTGGTTGGGACCCTGGAGCTGCGGTTGGGGCCTCCAGGGGTTAGCCCCTGGATCTTTGGTTCGGCCGCTCATTGGTTGGGCCCCTGGAGCTGGTGTTGGGGCCCCAAGGGGTTGGGCCCCTGGAGCTGGTGTTGGGGACCCAGGGGTTAGGGCCCTGGAGCTATGGTTCTGGCGCTCAGGGGTTGGGCCCCTGGAGCTATGGTTCGGGCGCTCAGGGGTTGGGCCCCTGGAGCTGGGGTGGAGGGCCCAGCGGTTGGGCCCTGGAGCTGGTGTTGGGGCCCCCAGGGATTGGGCCCCTGGAGCTATGTTTCGGGCGCTCTGGGGTTGGGCCCCTGGAGCTGGTGTTGGGGACCCAGGTTTTAGGCCCGTGGAGCTATGGTTCAGGCACTCAGGGGTTGGACCCCTGGAGCTATGGTTCGGGCGCTCAGGGGTTGGTTCCCTGGAGCTAGGGTCGAGGGCCCCAGGGGTGGGGCCCCTGGAGCTGCTGTTGGGGCCCCCAGGTTTTGAGTTCCTGGAGATTGTGTTGGGGTTCGCAGGGGTTGGGCCCCTGGAGCTGTGGTTGGGCCCCCCAGGGTTTAGGCCCCTGGAGCTATGGTTCGGGCGCTCAGGGGTTGGGCCCCTGGAGCTGGTGTTGGGGCCCCCAGGGGTTGGGCCCCTGGAGGTGGGGTTGGGGCCCCCGGGGGTTAGGCCCCTATAGCTATGGTTCGGGCGCTCAGGGGTTGGGCCCCTGGAGCTGGTGTTGGGGCCCCAGGGATTAGGCCCCTGGAGCTATGGTTCAGGCGCTCAGGGTTGGGACCCTGGAGCTGGTGTTGGGGCCCCCAGGGGTTGGGCCCTGGAGCTGGTGTTGGGGCCCCAGGGGCTAGGCCCCTGGAGCTATGGTTCGGGCGCTCAGGGATTGGGCCCCTGGAGCTGGTTTGGGGCCCCCAGGGGTTGGGCCCTTGGAGCTGGTGTTGGGGCCCCCAGGGTTTAGGCCCCTGGAGCTATGGTTCGGGCGCTCAGGGGTTGGGCCCCTGGAGCTGGTGTTGGGGCCCCAAGGGGTTGGGCCCCTGGAGCTGGTGTTGGGGACCCAGGGGTAGGGCCCTGGAGCTATGGTTCGGGCGCTCAGGGGTTGGGCCCCTGGAGCTATGGTTCGGGCCCTCAGGGGTTGGGCCCCTGGAGCTGGTGTTGGGGTCCCCATGGGTTGGGCCCCTGGAGCTGGTGTTGGGGCCCCAGGGGTTGGGCCCCTGGAGCTATGGTTCGGGCCCAGGGGTTGGGCCCCTGTAGCTATGGTTCGGGCGCTCAGGGTTGGGCCCCTGGAGCTGGTTTGGGGCCCCAGGGGTTGGGCCCTGGAGCTGGTGTTGGGGCCCCCAGGGGTTAGGCCCCTGGAGCTATGGTTCGGGCGCTCAGGGGTTGGGCCCTGGAGCTGGTGTTGGGCCCCTGACCTAATGTCACCCCTTGCTCTCCCATCCCCCACACAGACAGTCCCGACTCCATCACAGTAATGCCCAGAGCATTTCACGCATGGAGCAACAGTAACACTGTGTGGCCAGCAGGGTAAGCCCAGAGCATTTCCTGCATGGAGCATGGTGACCCGTGTGGCACATGGTAGGGCACAGGGGTTTCCCCCTGGAGCTATGGTTCGGGAGCTCAGGGGTTGGGCCCCTGGAGCTGGTGTGGGGCTCCCAGGGGTTGGGCCCCTGGAGCTGGTGTTGGGCCCCCAGGGGTTGGGCCCCTGGAGCTGGGGTTGGGGCCCCCAGGGGTTAGGCCCCTGGAGCTATGGTCGGGCACTCAGGGTTGGGCCCTGGAGCTGGTGTTGGGGCCCCAGGGGTTGGGCCCCTGGAGCTAGTTGGGCGCCCAGGGTTTGGGCCCCTGGAGATGGTGTTGGGGCCCCGGGGGGGGGCCCCCCTGAGCTTGTTTTGGGGGCCCCAGGGGTTGGGCCCTGGAGCTGGAGTGGGGTTGGGGCCCCAGGGGTTAGGCCCCTGGAGCTATGGTTGGGCGCTCAGGGGTTGGGCCCCTGGAGCTGGTGTTGGGGCCCCCAGGGGTTGGGCCCTGGAGCTGGTGTTGGGGCCCCAGGGGTTAGGCCCCTGGAGCTATGGTTCGGGCGCTCAGGGGTTGGGCCCTGGAGCTGGTGTTGGGGCCCCAGGGGTTAGGCCCCTGGAGCTATGGTTCGGGCGCTCAGGGTTGGGCCCCTGGAGCTGGTGTTGGGGCCCCAGGGGTTGGGCCCCTGGAGCTGGTGTTGGGGCCCCAGGGGTTAGGCCCCTGGAGCTATGGTTCGGGCGCTCAGGGGTTGGGCCGCTGGAGCTGGTGTTGGGGCCCCTGACCTAATGTCACCCCTTGCTCTCCCATCCCCCACACAGACAGTCCCGACTCCATCACAGTAATGCCCAGAGCATTTCACGCATGGAGCAACAGTAACACTGTGTGGCCATGCAGGGTAATGCCCAGAGCATTTCCTGCATGGAGCAAGAGTGACACCGTGTGGCCACATAGGGTAGTGCACAGAGCATTTCCCCGCATGGAGCTATGGTTCGGGAGCTCTGGGGTTGGGCCCCTGTAGCTGGTGTTGGGACTCCCAGGGGTTGGGCCCCTGGAGCTGGTGTTGGGGCCCCAGGGGTTAAGGTTCGGGCGCTCAGGGGTTGGGCCCTTGGAGCTGGCGTGCGGGCCCCCAGGGAATAGGCCCCTAGAGCTATGGTTTGCTCACTCTGGGGTTCTGCCCCTGGAGCTGGTGTTGGGGCTCCCAGGGGTTGGGCTCCTGCAGCTGGTGTTGGGGACCCAGGGGTTAGGCCCCTGGAGCTATGGTTCAGGCGCTCAGGGGTTGGGACCCTGGAGCTGGTTTTGGGGCCTCCAGTGGTTGGGACCCTGGAGCTGCGGTTGGGGCCTCCAGGGGTTAGCCCCTGGATCTTTGGTTCGGCCGCTCATTGGTTGGGCCCCTGGAGCTGGTGTTGGGGCCCCAAGGGGTTGGGCCCTGGAGCTGGTGTTGGGGACCCAGGGGTTAGGGCCCTGGAGCTATGGTTCAGGCGCTCAGGGGTTGGGCCCCTGGAGCTATGGTTCGGGCGCTCAGGGGTTGGGCCCCTGGAGCTGGGGTGGAGGGCCACAGCGGTTGGGCCCCTGGAGCTGGTGTTGGGGCCCCCAGGGATTGGGCCCCTGGAGCTATGTTTCGGGCGCTCTGGGGTTGGGCCCCTGGAGCTGGTGTTGGGGACCCAGGTTTTAGGCCCGTGGAGCTATGGTTCAGGCACTCAGGGGTTGGACCCCTGGAGCTATGGTTCGGGCGCTCAGGGGTTGGTTCCCTGGAGCTAGGGTCGAGGGCCCCAGGGGTGGGGCCCCTGGAGCTGCTGTTGGGGCCCCCAGGTTTTGAGTTCCTGGAGATTGTGTTGGGTTCGCAGGGTTGGGCCCCTGGAGCTGTGGTTGGGCCCCCCAGGGTTTAGGCCCCTGGAGCTATGGTTCGGGCGCTCAGGGGTTGGGCCCTGGAGCTGGTGTTGGGGCCCCCAGGGGTTGGGCCCTGGAGGTGGGGTTGGGGCCCCGGGGGTTAGGCCCTATAGCTATGGTTGGCGCTCAGGGGTTGGGCCCCTGGAGCTGGTGTTGGGGCCCTCAGGGATTAGGCCCCTGGAGCTATGGTTCAGGCGCTAAGGGTTTGGGACCCTGGAGCTGGTGTTGGGGCCCCAGGGGTTGGGCCCCTGGAGCTGGTGTTGGGGCCCCAGGGGCTAGGCCCCTGTAGCTATGGTTCGGGCGCTCAGGGATTGGGCCCCTGGAGCTGGTTTGGGGCCCCAGGGGTTGGGCCCTTGGAGCTGGTGTTGGGGCCCCCAGGGGTTAGGCCCCTGGAGCTATGGTTCGGGCGCTCAGGGGTTGGGCCGCTGGAGCTGGTGTTGGGGCCCCTGACCTAATGTCACCCCTTGCTCTCCCATCCCCCACACAGACAGTCCCGACTCCATCACAGTAATGCCCAGAGCATTTCACGCATGGAGCAACAGTAACACTGTGTGGCCATGCAGGGTAATGCCCAGAGCATTTCCTGCATGGAGCAAGAGTGACACCGTGTGGCCACATAGGGTAGTGCACAGAGCATTTCCCCGCATGGAGCTATGGTTCGGGAGCTCTGGGGTTGGGCCCCTGTAGCTGGTGTTGGGACTCCCAGGGGTTGGGCCCCTGGAGGGCTGGTGTGGGGCCCCAGGGGTTAAGGTTCGGGCGCTCAGGGGTTGGGCCCTTGGAGCTGGAGTGGGGGCCCCCAGGGAATAGGCCCCTAGAGCTATGGTTTGCTCACTCTGGGGTTCTGCCCCTGGAGCTGGTGTTGGGGCTCCCAGGGGTTGGGCTCCTGGAGCTGGTGTTGGGGACCCAGGGGTTAGGCCCCTGGAGCTATGGTTCAGGCGCTCAGGGGTTGGGACCCTGGAGCTGGTTTTGGGGCCCCAGGGGTTGGGCCCTTGGAGCTGTGGTTGGGGCCCCCAGGGGTTAGGCCCCTGGAGCTATGGTTCGGGCGCTCAGGGGTTGGGCCCCTGGAGCTGGTTGTTGGCCCCTGACCTAATGTCACCCCTTGCTCTCCCATCCCCCCACAGACAGTCCGACTCCATCACAGTAATGCCCAGAGCATTTCACGCATGGAGCAACAGTAACACTGTGTGGCCATGCAGGGTAATGCCCAGAGCATTTCCTGCATGGAGCAAGAGTGGACACCGTGTGGCCACATAGGGTAGTGCACAGAGCATTTCCCCCATGGAGCTATGGTTCGGGAGCTCTGGGGTTGGGCCCCTGAGCTGGTGTTGGGACTCCCAGGGGTTGGGCCCCTGGAGCTGGTGTTGGGGCCCCAGGGGTTAAGGTTCGGGCGCTCAGGGGTTGGGCCCTTGGAGCTGGCGTGCGGGCCCCCAGGGAATAGGCCCCTAGAGCTATGGTTTGCTCACTCTGGGGTTCTGCCCTGGAGCTGGTGTTGGGGCTCCCAGGGGTTGGGCTCCTGGAGCTGGTGTTGGGGACCCAGGGGTTAGGCCCCTGGAGCTATGGTTCAGGCGCTCAGGGGTTGGGACCCTGGAGCTGGTTTTGGGGCCTCCAGTGGTTGGGCCCTGGAGCTGCGGTTGGGGCCTCCAGGGTTGGGCCCCTGGATCTTTGGTTCGGCCGCTCATTGGTTGGGCCCCTGGAGCTGGTGTTGGGGCACCAAGGGGTTGGGCCCCTGGAGCTGGTGTTGGGGACCCAGGCGTTAGGGCCCTGGAGCTATGGTTCAGGCGCTCAGGGGTTGGGCCCCTGGAGCTATGGTTCGGGCGCTCAGGGGTTGGGCCCCTGGAGCTGGGGTGGAGGGCCCAGCGGTTGGGCCCCTGGAGCTGGTGTTGGGGCCCCCAGGGATTGGGCCCCTGGAGCTATGTTTCGGGCGCTCAGGGGTTGGGCCCCTGGAGCTGGTGTTGGGGACCAGGTTTTAGGCCCCTGGAGCTATGGTTCGGGCGCTCAGGGGTTGGTTCCCTGGAGCTATGGTTCGGGCGCCCAGGGGTGGGGCCCCTGGAGCTGCTGTTGGGGCCCCCAGGTTTTGAGTTCCTGGAGATTGTGTTGGGGTTCGCAGGGGTTGGGCCCCTGGAGCTGTGGTTGGGCCCCCCAGGGTTTAGGCCCCTGGAGCTATGGTTCGGGCGCTCAGGGGTTGGGCCCCTGGAGCTGGGGTGGGGCCCCCAGGGGTTGGGCCCCTGGAGGTGGGGTTGGGGCCACCGGGGGTTAGGCCCCTATAGCTATGGTTCGGGCGCTCAGGGGTTGGGCCCCTGGAGCTGGTGTTGGGGCCCTCAGGGTTAGGCCCCTGGAGCTATGGTTCAGGCGCTAAGGGTTTGGGACCCTGGAGCTGGTGTTGGGGCCCCCAGGGGTTGGGCCCTGGAGCTGGTGTTGGGGCCCCAGGGGCTAGGCCCCTGGAGCTATGGTTCGGGCGCTCAGGGTTTGGGCCCCTGGAGCTGGTTTTGGGGCCCCCAGGGGTTGGGCCCTGGAGCTGGTGTTGGGGCCCCCAGGGGTTAGGCCCCTGGAGCTATGGTTCGGGCGCTCAGGGGTTGGGACCCTGGAGCTGGTGTTGGGGCCTCCAGTGGTTGGGACCCTGGAGCTGCGGTTGGGGCCTCCAGGGGTTAGCCCCTGGATCTTGGTTCGGCCGACCGCTCAGGGTTGGGCCCCTGGAGCTGGTGTTGGGCCCCAAGGGTTGGGCCCCTGGAGCTGGTGTTGGGACCCAGGGGTAGGGCCCTGGAGCTATGGTTCAGGCGCTCAGGGTTGGGCCCCTGGAGCTATGGTTCGGGCGCTCAGGGGTTGGGCCCCTGGAGCTGGGGTGGGGGCCCACAGGGGTTGGGCCCCTGGAGCTGGTGTTGGGGCCCCCAGGGATTGGGCCCCTGGAGCTAGGTTTCGGGCGCTCTGGGGTTGGGCCCCTGGAGCTGGTGTTGGGGACCCAGGGTTTAGGGCCCTGGAGCTATGGTTCAGGCACTCAGGGGTTGGACCCCTGGAGCTATGGTTCGGGCGCTCAGGGGTTGGTTCCCTGGAGCTAGGGTCGAGGGCCCCAGGGGTGGGGCCCCTGGAGCTGCTGTTGGGCCCAGGTTTTGAGTTCTGGAGATTGTGTTGGGGTTCGCAGGGGTTGGGCCCCTGGAGCTGTGGTTGGGCCCCCAGGGTTTAGGCCCTTGGAGCTATGGTTCGGGCGCTCAGGGGTTGGGCCCCTGGAGCTGGTGTTGGGGCCCCCAGGGGTTGGGCCCCTGGAGGTGGGGTGGGGCCCCCCGAGGGGTAGGCCCCTATAGCTATGGTTCGGGCGCTCAGGGGTTGGGCCCCTGGAGCTGGTGTTGGGGCCCTCAGGGATTAGGCCCCTGGAGCTATGGTTCAGGCGCTAAGGGGTTGGGCCCCTGGAGCTGGTGTTGGGGCCCCAGGGGCTAGGCCCCTGGAGCTATGGTTCGGGCGCTCAGGGATTGGGCCCCTGGAGCTGGTTTTGGGGCCCCAGGGGTTGGCCCTTGGAGCTGGTGTTGGGCCCCCAGGGGTTAGGCCCCTGGAGCTATGGTTCGGGCGCTCAGGGGTTGGGCCGCTGGAGCTGGTGTTGGGGCCCCTGACCTAATGTCACCCCTTGCTCTGCCATCCCCCACACAGACAGTCCCGACTCCATCACAGTAATGCCCAGAGCATTTCACGCAGGAGCAACAGGACACTGTGTGGCCACTGGGGAGTGCACAGAGCATTTCCCCGCATGGAGCTATGGTTCGGGAGCTCAGGGGTTGGGCCCCTGGAGCTGGTGTTGGGGACCCCAGGGGTTGGGCCCCTGGAGCTGGTGTTGGGGCCCCAGGGGTTAAGGTTCGGGCGCTCAGGGGTTGGGCCCTTGGAGCTGGTGTTGGGGCCCCCAGGGAATAGGCCCCTGGAGCTATGGTTTGCTCACTCTGGGGTTCTGCCCCTGGAGCTGGTGTTGGGGCTCCAGGGGTTGGGCTCCTGCAGCTGGTGTTGGGGACCCAGGGGTTAGGCCCCTGGAGCTATGGTTCAGGCGCTCAGGGGTTGGGACCCTGGAGCTGGTTTTGGGGCCTCCAGTGGTTGGGACCCTGGAGCTGCGGTTGGGGCCTCCAGGGGTTAGCCCCTGGAGCTTTGGTTCGGCCGCTCAGGGTTGGGCCCCTGGAGCTGGTGTTGGGGCCCCAAGGGGTTGGGCCCCTGGAGCTGGTTGGGGACCCAGGGGTTAGGGCCCTGGAGCTATGGTTCAGGCGCTCAGGGGTTTGGCCCCTGGAGCTATGGTTCGGGCGCTCAGGGGTTGGGCCCATGGAGCTGGGGTGGAGGGGCCCCAGGGTGGGCCCCTGGAGCTGGTGTTGGGGCCCCAGGGATTGGGCCCCTGGAGCTATGTTTCGGGCGCTCTGGGGTTGGGCCCCTGGAGCTGGTGTTGGGGGACCCAGGTTTAGGCCCGTGGAGCTATGGTTCCGGCACTCAGGGGTTGGACCCCTGGAGCTATGGTTCGGGCGCTCAGGGGTTGGTTCCCTGGAGCTAGGGTCGAGGGCCCCAGGGGTGGGGCCCCTGGAGCTGCTGTTGGGGCCCCCAGGTTTTGAGTTCCTGGAGATTGTGTTGGGGTTCGCAGGGGTTGGGCCCCTGGAGCTGGTGTTGGGCCCCCCAGGGTTTAGGCCCCTGGAGCTAGCTATGTTCGGGCGCTCAGGGGTTGGGCCCCTGGAGCTGGTGTTGGGGCCCCCAGGGGTGGGCCCCTGGAGGTGGGGTTGGGGCCCCCAGGGGTTAGGCCCCTATAGCTATGGTTCGGGCGCTCAGGGGTTGGGCCCCTGGAGCTGGTGTTGGGGCCCTCAGGGATTAGGGCCCTGGAGCTATGGTTCAGGCGCTAGGGTTTGGGCCCCTGGAGCTGGTGTTGGGGCCCCCAGGGGTTGGGCCCTGGAGCTGGTGTTGGGGCCCCAGGGGTTAGGCCCCTGGAGCTATGGTTCGGGCGCTCAGGGGTTGGGCCCCTGGAGCTGGTGTTGGGGCCCCAGGGGTTGGGCCCCTGGAGCTGGTGTTGGGGCCCCCAGGGTTTGGCCCCTGGAGCTATGGTTCGGGCGCTCTGGGGTTGGGCCCCTGGAGCTGGTGTTGGGGACCCAGGTTTTAGGCCCGTGGAGCTATGGTTCAGGCACTCAGGGGTTGGACCCCTGGAGCTATGGTTCGGGCGCTCAGGGGTTGGTTCCCTGGAGCTAGGGTCGAGGGCCCAGGGGTGGGGCCCCTGGAGCTGCTGTTGGGGCCCCCAGGTTTTGAGTTCCTGGAGATTGTGTGGGGTTCGCAGGGGTGGGCCTGGAGCTGTGGTTGGGCCCCCCAGGGTTTAGGCCCCTGGAGCTATGGTTCGGGCGCTCAGGGGTTGGGCCCTGGAGCTGGTGTTGGGGCCCCCAGGGGTTGGGCCCCTGGAGTGGGGTTGGGGCCCCCGGGGTTAGGCCCCTATAGCTATGGTTCGGGCGCTCAGGGGTTGGGCCCCTGGAGCTGGTGTTGGGGCCCTCAGGGATTAGGCCCCTGGAGCTATGGTTCAGGCGCTAAGGGTTGGGACCCTGGAGCTGGTGTTGGGGCCCCCAGGGGTTGGGCCCTGGAGCTGGTGTTGGGGCCCCAGGGGCTAGGCCCCTGTAGCTATGGTTCGGGCGCTCAGGGATTGGGCCCCTGGAGCTGGTTTGGGGGCCCCAGGGGTTGGGCCCTTGGAGCTGGTGTTGGGGCCCCCAGGGGTTAGGCCCCTGGAGCTATGGTTCGGGCGCTCAGGGGTTGGGCCGCTGGAGCTGGTGTTGGGGCCCCTGACCTAATGTCACCCCTTGCTCTCCCATCCCCCACACAGACAGTCCCGACTCCATCACAGTAATGCCCAGAGCATTTCACGCATGGAGCAACAGTAACACTGTGTGGCCATGCAGGGTAATGCCCAGAGCATTTCCTGCATGGAGCAAGAGTGACACCGTGTGGCCACATAGGGTAGTGCACAGAGCATTTCCCCGCATGGAGCTATGGTTCGGGAGCTCTGGGGTTGGGCCCCTGTAGCTGGTGTTGGGACTCCCAGGGGTTGGGCCCCTGGAGCTGGTGTTGGGGCCCCAGGGGTTAAGGTTCGGGCGCTCAGGGGTTGGGCCCTTGGAGCTGGCGTGCGGGCCCCCAGGGAATAGGCCCCTAGAGCTATGGTTTGCTCACTCTGGGGTTCTGCCCCTGGAGCTGGTGTTGGGGCTCCCAGGGGTTGGGCTCCTGCAGCTGGTGTTGGGGACCCAGGGGTTAGGCCCCTGGAGCTATGGTTCAGGCGCTCAGGGGGTGGGACCCTGGAGCTGGTTTTGGGGCCTCCAGTGGTTGGGACCCTGGAGCTGCGGTTGGGGCCTCCAGGGGTTAGCCCCTGGATCTTTGGTTCGGCCGCTCATTGGTTGGGCCCCTGGAGCTGGTGTTGGGGCCCCAAGGGGTTGGGCCCCTGGAGCTGGTGTTGGGGACCCAGGGGTTAGGGCCCTGGAGCTATGGTTCAGGCGCTCAGGGGTTGGGCCCCTGGAGCTATGGTTCGGGCGCTCAGGGGTTGGGCCCCTGGAGCTGGGGTGGAGGGCCCCAGCGGTTGGGCCCCTGGAGCTGGTGTTGGGGCCCCCAGGGATTGGGCCCCTGGAGCTATGTTTCGGGCGCTCTGGGGTTGGGCCCCTGGAGCTGGTGTTGGGGACCCAGGTTTTAGGCCCGTGGAGCTATGGTTCAGGCACTCAGGGGTGGGCCCCTGGAGCTATGGTTCGGGCGCTCAGGGTTGGCCCTGGAGCTGGTGTTGGGACCAGGTTTTAGGCCCGTGGAGCTATGGTTCAGGCACTCAGGGGTTGGACCCCTGGAGCTATGGTTCGGGCGCTCAGGGGTTGGTTCCCTGGAGCTAGGGTCGAGGGCCCCAGGGGTGGGGCCCCTGGAGCTGCTGTGGGGGCCCCCAGGTTTTGAGTTCCTGGAGATTGTGTTGGGGTTCGCAGGGGTTGGGCCCCTGGAGCTGGTGTTGGGGACCCAGGGTTTAGGCCCCTGGAGCTATGGTTCGGGCGCTCAGGGGTTGGGCCCCTGGAGCTGGTGTTGGGGCCCCCAGGGGTTGGGCCCCTGGAGGTGGGGTTGGGGCCCCCGGGGGTTAGGCCCTATAGCTATGGTTCGGGCGCTCAGGGGTTGGGCCCCTGGAGCTGGTGTTGGGGCCCTCAGGGATTAGGGCCCTGGAGCTATGGTTCAGGCGCTAAGGGTTTGGGACCCTGAGAGCTGGTGTTGGGGCCCCCAGGGGTTGGGCCCTGGTGCTGGTGTTGGGGCCCCAGGGGCTAGGCCCTGTAGCTATGGTTCGGGCGCTCAGGGTTTGGGCCCCTGGAGCTGGTTTTGGGGCCCCCAGGGGTTGGGCCCTTGGAGCTGGTGTTGGGGCCCCCAGGGGTTAGGCCCCTGGAGCTATGGTTCGGGCGCTCAGGGGTTGGGCCGCTGGAGCTGGTGTTGGGGCCCCTGACCTAATGTCACCCCTTGCTCTCCCATCCCCCACACAGACAGTCCCGACTCCATCACAGTAATGCCCAGAGCATTTCACGCATGGAGCAACAGTAACACTGTGTGGCCATGCAGGGTAATGCCCAGAGCATTTCCTGCATGGAGCAAGAGTGACACCGTGTGGCCACATAGGGTAGTGCACAGAGCATTTCCCCGCATGGAGCTATGGTTCGGGAGCTCTGGGGTTGGGCCCCTGTAGCTGGTGTTGGGACTCCCAGGGGTTGGGCCCCTGGAGCTGGTGTTGGGGCCCAGGGGTTAAGGTTCGGGCGCTCAGGGGTTGGGCCCTTGGAGCTGGCGTGCGGGCCCCCAGGGAATAGGCCCCTAGAGCTATGGTTTGCTCACTCTGGGGTTCTGCCCCTGGAGCTGGTGTTGGGGCTCCCAGGGGTTGGGCTCCTGCAGCTGGTGTTGGGGACCCAGGGGTTAGGCCCCTGGAGCTATGGTTCAGGCGCTCAGGGGTTGGGACCCTGGAGCTGGTTTTGGGGCCTCCAGTGGTTGGGACCCTGGAGCTGCGGTTGGGGCCTCCAGGGGTTAGCCCCTGGATCTTTGGTTCGGCCGCTCATTGGTTGGGCCCCTGGAGCTGGTGTTGGGGCCCCCAGGGGTTGGGCCCTGGAGCTATGTTGGGCGCTCTAGGGGTTGGGCCCCTGGAGCTGGTTGTTGGGGACCCAGGGCTAGGGCCCCTGGAGCTATGGTTCAGGCACTCAGGGGGGGTTGGACCCCTGGAGCTATGGTTCGGGCGCTCAGGGGTTGGTTCCCTGGAGCTAGGGTCGAGGGCCCCAGGGTGGGGCCCCTGGAGCTGCTGTTGGGGCCCCCAGGTTTTGAGTTCCTGGAGATTGTGTTGGGGTTCGCAGGGGTTGGGCCCCTGGAGCTGTGGTTGGGCCCCCCAGGGTTTAGGCCCCTGGAGCTATGGTTCGGGCGCTCAGGGGTTGGGCCCCTGGAGCTGGTGTTGGGGCCCCCAGGGGTTGGGCCCTGGAGGTGGGGTTGGGGCCCCCGGGGGTTAGGCCCCTATAGCTATGGTTCGGGCGCTCAGGGGTTGGGCCCCTGGAGCTGGTGTGTTGGGGCCCTCAGGGATTAGGGCCCTGGAGCTATGGTTCAGGCGCTAAGGGTTTGGGACCCTGGAGCTGGTGTTGGGGCCCCCAGGGGTTGGGCCCCTGGAGCTGGTGTTGGGGCCCCAGGGGCTAGGCCCCTGTAGCTATGGTTCGGGCGCTCAGGGATTGGGCCCCTGGAGCTGGTTTTGGGGCCCCCAGGGGTTGGGCCCTTGGAGCTGGTGTTGGGGCCCCCAGGGGTTAGGCCCCTGGAGCTATGGTTCGGGCGCTCAGGGGTTGGGCCGCTGGAGCTGGTGTTGGGGCCCCTGACCTAATGTCACCCCTTGCTCTCCCATCCCCCACACAGACAGTCCCGACTCCATCACAGTAATGCCCAGAGCATTTCACGCATGGAGCAACAGTAACACTGTGTGGCCATGCAGGGTAATGCCCAGAGCATTTCCTGCATGGAGCAAGAGTGACACCGTGTGGCCACATAGGGTAGTGCACAGAGCATTTCCCCGCATGGAGCTATGGTTCGGGAGCTCTGGGGTTGGGCCCCTGTAGCTGGTGTTGGGACTCCCAGGGGTTGGGCCCCTGGAGCTGGTGTTGGGGCCCCAGGGGTTAAGGTTCGGGCGCTCAGGGGTTGGGCCCTTGGAGCTGGCGTGCGGGCCCCCAGGGAATAGGCCCCTAGAGCTATGGTTTGCTCACTCTGGGGTTCTGCCCCTGGAGCTGGTGTTGGGGCTCCCAGGGGTTGGGCTCCTGCAGCTGGTGTTGGGGACCCAGGGGTTAGGCCCCTGGAGCTATGGTTCAGGCGCTCAGGGGTTGGGACCCTGGAGCTGGTTTTGGGGCCTCCAGTGGTTGGGACCCTGGAGCTGCGGTTGGGGCCTCCAGGGGTTAGCCCCTGGATCTTTGGTTCGGCCGCTCATTGGTTGGGCCCCTGGAGCTGGTGTTGGGGCCCCAAGGGGTTGGGCCCCTGGAGCTGGTGTTGGGGACCCAGGGGTTAGGGCCCTGGAGCTATGGTTCAGGCGCTCAGGGGTTGGGCCCCTGGAGCTATGGTTCGGGCGCTCAGGGGTTGGGCCCCTGGAGCTGGGGTGGAGGGCCCCAGCGGTTGGGCCCCTGGAGCTGGTGTTGGGGCCCCCAGGGATTGGGCCCCTGGAGCTATGTTTCGGGCGCTCTGGGGTTGGGCCCCTGGAGCTGGTGTGGGGGACCCAGGTTTTAGGCCCGTGGAGCTATGGTTCAGGCACTCAGGGGTTGGACCCCTGGAGCTATGGTTCGGGCGCTCAGGGGTTGGTTTCCTGGAGCTAGGGTCGAGGGCCCCAGGGGTGGGGCCCCTGGAGCTGCTGTTGGGGCCCCCAGGTTTTGAGTTCCTGGAGATTGTGTTGGGGTTCGCAGGGGTTGGGCCCTGGAGCTGTGGTTGGGCCCCCCAGGGTTTTGGCCCCTGGAGCTATGGTTCGGGCGCTCAGGGGTTGGGCCCCTGGAGCTGGTGTTGGGGCCCCCAGGGGTTGGGCCCCTGGAGGTGGGGTTGGGCCCCGGGGGTTAGGCCCCTATAGCTATGGTTCGGGCGCTCAGGGGTTGGGCCCCTGGAGCTGGTGTTGGGGCCCTCAGGGATTAGGCCCCTGGAGCTATGGTTCAGGCGCTAAGGTTTGGGACCCTGGAGCTGGTGTTGGGGCCCCCAGGGGGTGGGCCCCTGGAGCTGGTGTTGGGGCCCCAGGGGCTAGGCCCCTGTAGCTATGGTTCGGGCGCTCAGGGATTGGGCCCCTGGAGCTGGTTTTGGGGCCCCCAGGGGTTGGGCCCTTGGAGCTGGTGTTGGGGCCCCCAGGGGTTAGGCCCCTGGAGCTATGGTTCGGGCGCTCAGGGGTTGGGCCGCTGGAGCTGGTTTTGGGGCCCCTGACCTAATGTCACCCCTTGCTCTCCCATCCCCCACACAGACAGTCCCGACTCCATCACAGTAATGCCCAGAGCATTTCACGCATGGAGCAACAGTAACACTGTGTGGCCATGCAGGGTAATGCCCAGAGCATTTCCTGCATGGAGCAAGAGTGACACCGTGTGGCCACATAGGGTAGTGCACAGAGCATTTCCCCGCATGGAGCTATGGTTCGGGAGCTCTGGGGTTGGGCCCCTGTAGCTGGTGTTGGGACTCCCAGGGGTTGGGCCCCTGGAGCTGGTGTTGGGGCCCCAGGGGTTAAGGTTCGGGCGCTCAGGGGTTGGGCCCTTGGAGCTGGCGTGCGGGCCCCCAGGGAATAGGCCCCTAGAGCTATGGTTTGCTCACTCTGGGGTTCTGCCCCTGGAGCTGGTGTTGGGGCTCCCAGGGGTTGGGCTCCTGCAGCTGGTGTTGGGGACCCAGGGGTTAGGCCCCTGGAGCTATGGTTCAGGCGCTCAGGGGTTGGGACCCTGGAGCTGGTTTTGGGGCCTCCAGTGGTTGGGACCCTGGAGCTGCGGTTGGGGCCTCCAGGGGTTAGCCCCTGGATCTTTGGTTCGGCCGCTCATTGGTTGGGCCCCTGGAGCTGGTGTTGGGGCCCCAAGGGGTTGGGCCCCTGGAGCTGGTGTTGGGGACCCAGGGGTTAGGGCCCTGGAGCTATGGTTCAGGCGCTCAGGGGTTGGGCCCCTGGAGCTATGGTTCGGGCGCTCAGGGGTTGGGCCCCTGGAGCTGGGGTGGGGCCCAGCTAATGGCCCCTTGCTGTCCCATCCCCCACAGACAGTCCCGACCCATCACAGTAAGGAGCATTTCACGCATGGAGCCAGTGCACTGTGTGGCCTGCAGGGGATCCCAGAGCATTTCCTGCATGGAGCAAGAGTGGACACCGTGTGGCCACATAGGGTAGTGCCCAGAGCGTTCCCCCATGGAGCTATGGTTCGGGGGAGCTCTGGGTTGGGCCCCTGGAGCTGGTGTTGGGGCCCCAGGGGTTGGGCCCCTGGAGCTGGTGTTGGGGCCCCAGGGGTTAAGGTTCGGGCGCTCAGGGGTTGGGCCCCTGGAGCTGGTGTTGGGGACCCAGGGTTTAGGCCCCTGGAGCTATGGTTGCTCACTCAGGGGTTTGCCCTGGAGCTGGTGTTGGGGCCCCCAGGGGTTGGGCCCTGGAGCTGGGTGGGGCCCAGGGGTTAGGCCCCTGGAGCTATGGTTCGGGCGCTCAGGGGTTGGGCCCCTGGAGCTGGTTTTGGGGCCTCCAGTGGTTGGGCCCTGGAGCTGGTGTTGGGGACCCGGGGTTAGGCCCTGGAGCTATGGTTCAGGCGCTCAGGGTTGGGCCCCTGGAGCTATGGTCGGGCGCTCAGGGGTGGGCCCCTGGAGCTGGGGTGGGGGCCAGGGGTTGGGCCCCTGGAGCTGGGGTTGGGGCCCCCAGGGATTGGGCCCTGGAGCTATGTTTGGGCGCTCAGGGGTTGGGCCCTGGAGCTGGTGTTGGGGACCCAGGTTTTAGGCCCCTGGAGCTATGGTTCAGGCACTCAGGGGTTGGCCCCTGGAGCTATGGTTCGGCGCTCAGGGGTTGGTTCCCTGGAGCTAGGGTCGGGGCCCCAGGGGTGGGGCCCCTGGGCTGCTGTTGGGGCCCCCAGGGTTTTGAGGCCTGGAGATTGTGTTGGGGTTCGCAGGGGTTGGGCCCCTGGAGCTGTGGTTGGCCCCCCAGGGGTTAGGCCCCTGGAGCTATGGTTCGGGCGCTCAGGGGTTGGGCCCCTGGAGCTGGGTTGGGGCCCCCAGGGGTTGGGCCCCTGGAGCTGGTTTGGGGCCCCCAGGGGTTAGGCCCTGGAGCTATGGTTCGGGCGCTCAGGGGTTGGGCCCCTGGAGCTGGTGTTGGGGACCCAGGTTTTAGGCCCGTGGAGCTATGGTTCAGGCACTCAGGGGTTGGACCTGGAGCTATGGTTCGGGCGCTCAGGGGTTGGTTCCCTGGAGCTAGGGCGAGGGCCCCAGGGGTGGGGCCCCTGGAGCTGCTGTTGGGGCCCCCAGGTTTTGAGTTCCTGGAGATTTGTTGGGGTTCGCAGGGGTTGGGCCCTGGAGCTGTGGTTGGGCCCCCCAGGGTTTAGGCCCCTGGAGCTATGGTTCGGGCGCTCAGGGGTTGGGCCCTGGAGCTGGTGTTGGGGCTCCCCAGGGGTTGGGCCCCTGGAGCTGGTTTGGGGCCCTCAGGATTAGGGCCCTGGAGCTATGGTTCAGGCGCTAAGGGTTGGGACCCTGGAGCTGGTGTTGGGGCCCCAGGGGTTGGGCCCCTGGAGCTGGTGTTGGGGCCCAGGGGCTAGGCCCCTGTAGCTATGGTTCGGGCGCTCAGGGATTGGGCCCCTGGAGCTGGTTTTGGGGCCCCCAGGGTTGGGCCCTGGAGCTGGGGTTGGGGCCCCCAGGGGTTAGGCCCCTGGAGCTATGGTTCGGGCGCTCAGGGGTTGGGCCGCTGGAGCTGGTGTTGGGGCCCTGACCTAATGTCACCCCTTGCTCTCCCATCCCCCACACAGACAGTCCCGACTCCATCACAGTAATGCCCAGAGCATTTCACGCATGGAGCAACAGTAACACTGTGTGGCCATGCAGGGTAATGCCCAGAGCATTTCCTGCATGGAGCAAGAGTGACACCGTGTGGCCACATAGGGTAGTGCACAGAGCATTTCCCCGCATGGAGCTATGGTTCGGGAGCTCTGGGGTTGGGCCCCTGTAGCTGGTGTTGGGACTCCCAGGGGTTGGGCCCCTGGAGCTGGTGTTGGGGCCCCAGGGGTTAAGGTTCGGGCGCTCAGGGGTTGGGCCCTGGAGCTGGCGTGCGGGCCCCCAGGGAATAGGCCCCTAGAGCTATGGTTTGCTCACTCTGGGGTTCTGCCCTGGAGCTGGTGTTGGGGCTCCCAGGGGTTGGGCTCCTGCAGCTGGTGTTGGGGACCCAGGGGTTAGGCCCCTGGAGCTATGGTTCAGGCGCTCAGGGGTTGGGACCCTGGAGCTGGTTTTGGGGCCTCCAGTGGTTGGGACCCTGGAGCTGCGGTTGGGGCCTCCAGGGGTTAGCCCCTGGATCTTTGGTTCGGCCGCTCATTGGTTGGGCCCCTGGAGCTGGTGTTGGGGCCCCAAGGGGTTGGGCCCCTGGAGCTGGTGTTGGGGACCCAGGGGTTAGGGCCCTGGAGCTATGGTTCAGGCGCTCAGGGGTGGGGCCCCTGGAGCTATGGTTCGGGCGCTCAGGGGTTGGGCCCCTGGAGCTGGGGTGGAGGGCCCCAGCGGTTGGGCCCCTGGAGCTGGTGTTGGGGCCCCCAGGGATTGGGCCCCTGGAGCTATGTTTCGGGCGCTCTGGGGTTGGGCCCCTGGAGCTGGTGTTGGGGACCCAGGTTTTAGGCCCGTGGAGCTATGGTTCAGGCACTCAGGGGTTGGACCCTGGAGCTATGGTTCGGGCGCTCAGGGGTTGGTTCCTGGAGCTAGGGTCGAGGGCCCCAGGGGTGGGGCCCCTGGAGCTGCTGTTGGGGCCCCCAGGTTTTGAGTTCCTGGAGATTGTGTTGGGGTTCGCAGGGGTTGGGCCCCTGGAGCTGTGGTTGGGCCCCCAGGGTTTAGGCCCCTGGAGCTATGGTTCGGGCGCTCAGGGGTTGGGCCCTGGAGCTGGTGTTGGGGCCCCCAGGGGTTGGGCCCTGGAGGTGGGGTGGGGCCCCCGGGGGTTAGGCCCCTATAGCTATGGTTCGGGCGCTCAGGGGTTGGGCCCCTGGAGCTGGTGTTGGGGCCCTCAGGGATTAGGCCCCTGGAGCTATGGTTCAGGCGCTAAGGGTTTGGGGACTGGAGCTGGTGTTGGGGCCCCCAGGGGTTGGGCCCCTGGAGCTGGTGTTGGGGCCCCAGGGGCTAGGCCCCTGTAGCTATGGTTCGGGCGCTCAGGGATTGGGCCCCTGGAGCTGGTTTTGGGGCCCCCAGGGGTTGGGCCCTTGGAGCTGGTGTTGGGGCCCCAGGGGTTAAGGTTCGGGCGCTCAGGGGTTGGGCCCTGGAGCTGGCGTGCGGGCCCCCAGGGAATGGGCCCTGGAGCTCTGGTTTGCTCACTCTTTGGTTGGGCCCTGGACTGGTGGTTGGGGCTCCCAGGGGTTGGGCTCCTGCAGCTGGTGTTGGGGACCCAGGGGTTAGGCCATGGAGCTATGGTTCAGGCGCTCAGGGGTTGGGACCCTGGAGCTGGTTTTGGGGCCTCCAGTGGTTGGGACCCTGGAGCTGGGGTTTGGGCCCCAGGGGTTAGCCCCTGGAGCTATGGTTCGGGCGCTCATGGGTTGGGCCCCTGGAGCTGGTGTTGGGGCCCCAGGGGTTGGGCCCCTGGAGCTGGTGTTGGGGCCCCAGGGGTTAGGGCCCTGGGCTATGGTTCAGGCGCTCAGGGGTGGGGAGCCTGGAGTATGGTTCGGGCCCCAGGGGTTGGGCCCCTGGAGCTGGTGTTGGGGCCCCATGGGTTTGGGCCCCTGGAGCTATGTTCGGGCGCTCAGGGGTTGGGCCCTGGAGCTGGGTTGGGGACCCAGGGGTTAGGCCCTGGAGCTATGGTTCAGGCGCTCAGGGGTTGGACCCTGGAGCTATGGTTCGGGCGCTCAGGGGTTGGTTCCCTGGAGCTCGGGTTGGGGCCCCAGGGGTGGGGCCCCTGGAGCTGCTGTTGGGGCCCCAGGTTTGGGCCCCTGGAGATGGGGTGGGGGACCCCAGGGGTTGGTCCCCTGGAGCTGGGTTTGGGGCCCCTAGGGGTTAGGCCCTGGAGCTATGGTTCGGGCGCTCAGGGGTTGGGCCCCTGGAGCTGGTGTTGGGGCCCCCAGGGGTTGGGCCCCTGGAGCTGGGTTGGGGGCCCCAGGGGTTGGGCCCCTGGAGCTGGTTTGGGGCGCTCAGGGATTGGGCCCCTGGAGCTGGTGTTGGGGACCCAGGGTTGGGCCCCTGGAGGGGGGGGGGGTTTTAGGCCCGTGGAGCTATGGTTCAGGCACTCAGGGGTTGGACCCCTGGAGCTATGGTTCGGGCGCTCAGGGGTTGGTTCCCGGAGCTAGGGTCGAGGGCCCCAGGGGTGGGGCCCCTGGAGCTGCTGTTGGGGCCCCCAGGTTTTGAGTTCCTGGAGATTGTGTTGGGGTTCGCAGGGGTTGGGCCCCTGGAGCTGTGGTTGGGCCCCCCAGGGTTTAGGCCCCTGGAGCTATGGTTCGGGCGCTCAGGGGTTGGGCCCCTGGAGCTGGTGTTGGGGCCCCCAGGGGTTGGGCCCTGGAGGTGGGGTTGGGGCCCCGGGGGTTAGGCCCCTATAGCTATGGTTCGGGCGCTCAGGGGTTGGGCCCCTGGAGCTGGTGTTGGGGCCCACAGGGATTAGGCCCCAGGAGCTATGGTTAAGGCGCTAAGGGTTTGGGACCCTGGAGCTGGTGTTGGGCCCCCAGGGGTTGGGCCCCTGGAGCTGGTGTTGGGGCCCCAGGGGCTAGGCCCCTGTAGCTATGGTTCGGGCGCTCAGGGATTGGGCCCCTGGAGCTGGTTTTGGGGCCCCCAGGGGTTGGGCCCTTGGAGCTGGTGTTGGGGCCCCCAGGGGTTAGGCCCCTGGAGCTATGGTTCGGGCGCTCAGGGGTTGGGCCGCTGGAGCTGGTGTTGGGGCCCCTGACCTAATGTCACCCCTTGCTCTCCCATCCCCCACACAGACAGTCCCGACTCCATCACAGTAATGCCCAGAGCATTTCACGCATGGAGCAACAGTAACACTGTGTGGCCATGCAGGGTAATGCCCAGAGCATTTCCTGCATGGAGCAAGAGTGACACCGTGTGGCCACATAGGGTAGTGCACAGAGCATTTCCCCGCATGGAGCTATGGTTCGGGAGCTCTGGGGTTGGGCCCTGTAGCTGGTGTTGGGACTCCCAGGGGTTGGGCCCCTGGAGCTGGTGTTGGGGCCCCAGGGGTTAAGGTTCGGGCGCTCAGGGGTTGGGCCCTTGGAGCTGGCGTGCGGGCCCCCAGCGAATAGGCCCCTAGAGCTATGGTTTGCTCACTCTGGGGTTCTGCCCCTGGAGCTGGTGTTGGGGCTCCCAGGGGTTGGGCTCCTGCAGCTGGTGTTGGGGACCCAGGGGTTAGGCCCCTGGAGCTATGGTTCAGGCGCTCAGGGGTTGGGACCCTGGAGCTGGTTTTGGGGCCTCCAGTGGTTGGGACCCTGGAGCTGCGGTTGGGGCCTCCAGGGGTTAGCCCTGGATCTTGGTTCGGCCGCTCATGGGTTGGGCCCCTGGAGCTGGTGTTGGGGCTCCAAGGGGTTGGGCCCCTGGAGCTGGTGTTGGGGACCCAGGGGTTAGGGCCCTGGAGCTATGGTTCAGGCGCTCAGGGGTTGGGCCCCTGGAGCTATGGTTCGGGCGCTCAGGGGTTGGGCCCCTGGAGCTGGGGTGGAGGGCCCCAGCGGTTGGGCCCCTGGAGCTGGTGTTGGGGCCCCCAGGGATTGGGCCCCTGGAGCTATGTTTCGGGCGCTCTGGGGTTGGGCCCTTGAGCTGGTGTTGGGGACCCAGGTTTTAGGCCCGTGGAGCTATGGTTCAGGCACTCAGGGGTTGGACCCTGGAGCTATGGTTCGGGCGCTCAGGGGTTGGTTCCCTGGAGCTAGGGTCGAGGGCCCCAGGGGTGGGGCCCCTGGAGCTGCTGTTGGGGCCCCCAGGTTTTGAGTTCCTGGAGATTGTGTTGGGGTTCGCAGGGGTTGGGCCCCTGGAGCTGTGGTTGGGCCCCCCAGGGTTAGGCCCCTGGAGCTATGGTTCGGGCGCTCAGGGGTTGGGCCCTGGAGCTGGTGTGGGGCCCCCAGGGGTTGGGCCCCTGGAGGTGGGGTTGGGGCCCCCGGGGGTTAGGCCCTATAGCTATGGTTCGGGCGCTCAGGGGTTGGGCCCCTGGAGCTGGTGTTGGGGCCCTCAGGGATTAGGCCCTGGAGCTATGGTTCAGGCGCTAAGGGTTTGGGACCCTGGAGCTGGTGTTGGGGCCCCAGGGGTTGGGCCCCTGGAGCTGGTGTTGGGGCCCAGGGGCTAGGCCCTGTAGCTATGGTTCGGGCGCTCAGGGATTGGGCCCCTGGAGCTGGTTTTGGGGCCCCCAGGGTTGGGCCCTTGGAGCTGGTGTTGGGGCCCCAGGGGTTAGGCCCCTGGAGCTATGGTTCGGGCGCTCAGGGGTTGGGCCGCTGGAGCTGGTGTTGGGGCCCCTGACCTAATGTCACCCTTGCTCTCCCATCCCCCACACAGACAGTCCCGACTCCATCACAGTAATGCCCAGAGCATTTCACGCATGGAGCAACAGTAACACTGTGTGGCCATGCAGGGTAATGCCCAGAGCATTTCCTGCATGGAGCAAGAGTGACACCGTGTGGGCACATAGGGTAGTGCACAGAGCATTTCCCCGCATGGAGCTATGGTTCGGGAGCTCTGGGGTTGGGCCCCTGTAGCTGGTGTTGGGACTCCCAGGGGTTGGGCCCCTGGAGCTGGTGTTGGGGCCCCAGGGGTTAAGGTTCGGGCGCTCAGGGGTTGGGCCCTTGGAGCTGGCGTGCGGGCCCCCAGGGAATAGGCCCCTAGAGCTATGGTTTGCTCACTCTGGGGTTCTGCCCCTGGAGCTGGTGTTGGGGCTCCCAGGGGTGGGCCCTGCAGCTGGTGTTGGGGACCCAGGGGTTAGGCCCCTGGAGCTATGGTTCAGGCGCTCAGGGGTTGGGACCCTGGAGCTGGTTTGGGGGCCTCCAGTGGTTGGGACCCTGGAGCTGCGGTTGGGGCCTCCAGGGGTTGGGCCCCTGGAGGTGGTTGGGGCCCAGGGGTTGGGCCCCGGAGCTATGGTTCGGGCGCTCAGGGGTTGGGCCCCTGGAGCTGGTGTTGGGGACCCAGGGTTTAGGGCCCTGGAGCTATGGTTCAGGCACTCAGGGCCCTGGGTTGGACCCTGGAGCTATGGTTTCGGGCCTAGGGGTTGGCGTTGGTTCCCTGGAGCTAGGGTCGAGGGCCCCAGGGGTGGGCCCCTGGAGCTGCTGTTGGGGCCCCAGGTTTGAGTTCCTGGAGATTGTGTTGGGGTTCGCAGGGGTTGGGCCCCTGGAGCTGTGGTTGGGCCCCCAGGGTTTAGGCCCTGGAGCTATGGTTCGGGCGCTCAGGGGTTGGGCCCTGGAGCTGGTGTTGGGGCCCCAGGGGTTGGGCCCTGGAGGTGGGATTGGGGCCCCGGGGGTTTAGGCCCTATAGCTATGGTTCGGGCGCTCAGGGGTTGGGTCCTGGAGCTGGTGTTGGGGCCCCCAGGGGTTGGGCCCCTGGAGGTGGGGTTGGGGCCCCCCGGGGGTTAGGCCCCCTGGAGCTATTGTGTTCGGGCGCTCAGGGGTTGGGCCCTGGAGCTGGTGTTGGGGCCCCAGGGTTTAGGCCCCTGGAGCTATGGTTCAGGCGCTCAGGGTTTGGGCCCCTGGAGCTGGTGTTGGGGCCCCAGGGGTTGGGCCCCTGGAGCTGGGTTGGGGCCCCAGGGGTTAGGCCCCTGGAGCTATGGTTCGGGCGCTCAGGGGTTGGGCCGCTGGAGCTGGTGTTGGGGCCCCTGACCTAATGTCACCCCTTGCTCTCCCATCCCCCACACAGACAGTCCCGACTCCATCACAGTAATGCCCAGAGCATTTCACGCATGGAGCAACAGTAACACTGTGTGGCCATGCAGGGTAATGCCCAGAGCATTTCCTGCATGGAGCAAGAGTGACACCGTGTGGCCACATAGGGTAGTGCACAGAGCATTTCCCCGCATGGAGCTATGGTTCGGGAGCTCTGGGGTTGGGCCCCTGTAGCTGGTGTTGGGACTCCCAGGGGTTGGGCCCCTGGAGCTGGTGTTGGGGCCCCAGGGGTTAAGGTTCGGGCGCTCAGGGGTTGGGCCCTTGGAGCTGGCGTGCGGGGCCCCCAGGGAATAGGCCCTAGAGCTATGGTTTGCTCACTTGGGGTTCTGCCCCTGGAGCTGGTGTTGGGGCTCCCAGGGGTTGGGCTCCGGCAGCTGGTGTTGGGGACCCAGGGGTTAGGCCCCTGGAGCTATGGTTCAGGCGCTCAGGGGTTGGGACCCTGGAGCTGGTTTTGGGGCCTCCAGGGTTGGGACCCTGGAGCTGCGGTTGGGGCCTCCAGGGGTTAGCCCCTGGATCTTTGGTTCGGCCGCTCATTGGTTGGGCCCTTGGAGCTGGTGTTGGGGCCCCAAGGGGTTGGGCCCCTGGAGCTGGTGTTGGGGACCCAGGGGTTAGGGCCCTGGAGCTATGGTTCAGGCGCTCAGGGGTTGGGCCCCTGGAGCTATGGTTCGGGCGCTCAGGGGTTGGGCCCCTGGAGCTGGGGTGGAGGGCCCCAGCGGTTGGGCCCCTGGAGCTGGTGTTGGGGCCCCAGGGATTGGGCCCCTGGAGCTATGTTTCGGGCGCTCTGGGGTTGGGCCCCTGGAGCTGGTGTTGGGGACCCAGGTTTTAGGCCCGTGGAGCTATGGTTCAGGCACTCAGGGGTTGGACCCCTGGAGCTATGGTTCGGGCGCTCAGGGGTTGGTTCCCTGGAGCTAGGGTCGGGGCCCAGGGGTGGTGGGGCCCTGGAGCTGCTGTTGGGGCCCCAGGTTTTGAGTCCTGGAGATTGTGTTGGGGTTCGCAGGGGTTGGGCCCCTGGAGCTGGGTGGGCCCCCCAGGGTTTAGGCCCCTGGAGCTATGGTCGGGCGCTCAGGGGTTGGGCCCCTGGAGCTGGTGTTGGGGCCCCAGGGGTCAGGGGTTGGGCCCTTGGAGCTGGCGTGCGGGCCCCCAGGGAATAGGCCCCTAGAGCTATGGTTTGCTCACTCTGGGGTTCTGCCCCTGGAGCTGGTGTTGGGGCTCCCAGGGGTTGGGCTCCTGCAGCTGGTGTTGGGGACCCAGGGGTTAGGCCCCTGGAGCTATGGTTCAGGCGCTCAGGGGTTGGGACCCTGGAGCTGGTTTTGGGGCCTCCAGGGTTGGGACCCTGGAGCTGCGGTTGGGCCTCCAGGGGTTAGCCCTGGATCTTGGTTCGGCCGCTCATTGGTTGGGCCCCTGGAGCTGGTGTTGGGGCCCCAAGGGGTTGGGCCCCTGGAGCTGGTGTTGGGGACCAGGGGTTTGGGCCCTGGAGCTATGGTTCAGGCGCTCAGGGGTTGGGCCCCTGGAGCTATGGTTCGGGCGCTCAGGGGTTGGGCCCCTGGAGCTGGGGTGGAGGGCCCCAGCGGTTGGGCCCCTGGAGCTGGTGTTGGGGCCCCCAGGGATTGGGCCCTGGAGCTATGTTTCGGGCGCTCTGGGGTTGGGCCCCTGGAGCTGGTGTTGGGGACCCAGGTTTTAGGCCCGTGGAGCTATGGTTCAGGCACTCAGGGGTTGGACCCCTGGAGCTATGGTTCGGGCGCTCAGGGGTTGGTTCCCTGGAGCTAGGGTCGAGGGCCCCAGGGGTGGGGCCCCTGGAGCAGCTGTTGGGGCCCCCAGGTTTTGAGTTCCTGGAGATTGTGTTGGGGTTCGCAGGGGTTGGGCCCCTGGAGCTGTGGTTGGGCCCCCAGGGTTTAGGCCCCTGGAGCTATGGTTCGGGCGCTCAGGGGTTGGGCCCCTGGAGCTGGTGTTGGGGCCCCCAGGGGTTGGGCCCCTGGAGGTGGGGTTGGGGCCCCCGGGGGTTAGGCCCCTATAGCTATGGTTCGGGCGCTCAGGGGTTGGGCCCCTGGAGCTGGTGTGGGGCCCTCAGGGATTAGGCCCCTGGAGCTATGGTTCAGGCGCTAAGGGTTTGGGACCCTGGAGCTGGTGTTGGGGCCCCCAGGGGTTGGGCCCTGGAGCTGGTTTTGGGGCCCCAGGGGCTAGGCCCCTGTAGCTATGGTTCGGGCGCTCAGGGATTGGGCCCCTGGAGCTGGTTTTGGGCCCCCAGGGGTTGGGCCCTTGGAGCTGGTGTTGGGGCCCCCAGGGGTTAGGCCCCTGGAGCTATGGTTCGGGCGCTCAGGGGTTGGGCCGCTGGAGCTGGTGTTGGGGCCCCTGACCTAATGTCACCCCTTGCTCTCCCATCCCCCACACAGACAGTCCCGACTCCATCACAGTAATGCCCAGAGCATTTCACGCATGGAGCAACAGTAACACTGTGTGGCCATGCAGGGTAATGCCCAGAGCATTTCCTGCATGGAGCAAGAGTGACACCGTGTGGCCACATAGGGTAGTGCACAGAGCATTTCCCCGCATGGAGCTATGGTTCGGGAGCTCTGGGGTTGGGCCCCTGTAGCTGGTGTTGGGACTCCCAGGGGTTGGGCCCCTGGAGCTGGTGTTGGGGCCCAGGGGTTAAGGTTCGGGCGCTCAGGGGTTGGGCCCTTGGAGCTGGCGTGCGGGCCCCCAGGGAATAGGCCCCTAGAGCTATGGTTTGCTCACTCTGGGGTTCTGCCCCTGGAGCTGGTGTTGGGGCTCCCAGGGGTTGGGCTCCTGCAGCTGGTGTTGGGGACCCAGGGGTTAGGCCCCTGGAGCTATGGTTAAGGCGCTCAGGGGTTGGGACCCTGGAGCTGGTTTTGGGCCTCCAGTGGTTGGGACCCTGGAGCTGCGGTTGGGGCCTCCAGGGGTTAGCCCCTGGATCTTTGGTTCGGCCGCTCATTGGTTGGGCCCCTGGAGCTGGTGTTGGGGCCCCAAGGGGTTGGGCCCCTGGAGCTGGTGTTGGGGACCCAGGGGTTAGGGCCCTGGAGCTATGGTTCAGGCGCTCAGGGGTTGGGCCCTGGAGCTATGGTTCGGGCGCTCAGGGGTTGGGCCCTGGAGCTGGGGTGGAGGGCCCCAGCGGTTGGGCCCTGGAGCTGGTGTTGGGGCCCCCAGGGATTGGGCCCCTGGAGCTATGTTTCGGGCGCTCTGGGGTTGGGCCCCTGGAGCTGGTGTTGGGGACCCAGGTTTTAGGCCCGTGGAGCTATGGTTCAGGCACTCAGGGGTTGGACCCCGGAGCTATGGTTCGGGCGCTCAGGGGTTGGTTCCCTGGAGCTAGGGTCGAGGGCCCCAGGGGTGGGCCCCTGGAGCTGCTGTTGGGGCCCCCAGGTTTTGAGTTCCTGGAGATTGTGTTGGGGTTCGCAGGGGTTGGGCCCCTGGAGCTGTGGTTGGGCCCCCCAGGGTTTAGGCCCCTGGAGCTATGGTTCGGGCGCTCAGGGGTTGGGCCCCTGGAGCTGGTGTTGGGGCCCCAGGGGTTAAGGTTCGGGCGCTCAGGGGTTGGGCCCTTGGAGCTGGCGTGCGGGCCCCCAGGGAATAGGCCCCTAGAGCTATGGTTTGCTCACTCTGGGGTTCTGCCCCTGGAGCTGGTGTTGGGGCTCCCAGGGGTTGGGCTCCTGCAGCTGGTGTTGGGGACCCAGGGGTTAGGCCCCTGGAGCTATGGTTCAGGCGCTCAGGGGTTGGGACCCTGGAGCTGGTTTTGGGGCCTCCAGTGGTTGGGACCCTGGAGCTGCGGTTGGGGCCTCCAGGGGTTAGCCCCTGGAGCTTTGGTTCGGGCGCTCATTGGTTGGGCCCCTGGAGCTGGTGTTGGGCCCCAAGGGGTTGGGCCCCTGGAGCTGGTGTTGGGGACCCAGGGGTTAGGGCCCTGGAGCTATGGTTCAGGCGCTCAGGGGTTGGGCCCCTGGAGCTATGGTTCGGGCGCTCAGGGGTTGGGCCCCTGGAGCTGGGGTGGAGGGCCCCAGGGGTTGGGCCCCTGGAGCTGGTGTTGGGGGCCCCAGGGATTGGGCCCCTGGAGCTATGTTTCGGGCGCTCTGGGGTTGGGCCCCTGGAGCTGGTGTTGGGGACCCAGGTTTTAGGCCCGTGGAGCTATGGTTCAGGCACTCAGGGGTTGGACCCTGGAGCTATGGTTCGGGCGCTCAGGGGTTGGTCCCTGGAGCTAGGGTCGAGGGCCCCAGGGGGGGGCCCCTGGAGCTGCTGTTGGGCCCCCAGGTTTTGAGTTCTGGAGATGTGTTGGGGTTCGCAGGGGTTGGGCCCCTGGAGCTGTGGTTGGGCCCCCCAGGGTTTAGGCCCCTGGAGCTATGGTTCGGGCGCTCAGGGGTTGGGCCCTGGAGCTGGTGTTGGGGCCCCCAGGGTTGGGGCCCTGGAGCTGGGTTGGGGCCCCCGGGGGTTAGGCCCCTGGAGCTATGGTTCGGGCGCTCAGGGGTTGGGCCCCTGGAGCTGGTGTTGGGGCCCCCAGGGGTTGGGCCCCTGGAGGTGGGGTTGGGGCCCCCGGGGGTTAGGCCCCTATAGCTATGGTTCGGGCGCTCAGGGGTTGGGCCCCTGGAGCTGGTGTTGGGGCCCTCAGGGATTAGGCCCCTGGAGCTATGGTTCAGGCGCTAAGGGTTTGGGACCCTGGAGCTGGTGTTGGGGCCCCCAGGGGTTGGGCCCCTGGAGCTGGTGTTGGGGCCCCAGGGGCTAGGCCCCTGTAGCTATGGTTCGGGCGCTCAGGGATTGGGCCCCTGGAGCTGGTTTTGGGGCCCCAGGGGTTGGGCCCTTGGAGCTGGTGTTGGGGCCCCCAGGGGTTAGGCCCCTGGAGCTATGGTTCGGGCGCTCAGGGGTTGGGCCGCTGGAGCTGGTGTTGGGGCCCCTGACCTAATGTCACCCCTTGCTCTCCCATCCCCCACACAGACAGTCCCGACTCCATCACAGTAATGCCCAGAGCATTTCACGCATGGAGCAACAGTAACACTGTGTGGCCATGCAGGGTAATGCCCAGAGCATTTCCTGCATGGAGCAAGAGTGACACCGTGTGGCCACATAGGGTAGTGCACAGAGCATTTCCCCGCATGGAGCTATGGTTCGGGAGCTCTGGGGTTGGGCCCCTGTAGCTGGTGTTGGGACTCCCAGGGGTTGGGCCCCTGGAGCTGGTGTTGGGGCCCCAGGGGTTAAGGTTCGGGCGCTCAGGGGTTGGGCCCTTGGAGCTGGCGTGCGGGCCCCCAGGGAATAGGCCCCTAGAGCTATGGTTTGCTCACTCTGGGGTTCTGCCCCTGGAGCTGGTGTTGGGGCTCCCAGGGGTTAGGCCCCTGGAGCTATGGTTCAGGCGCTCAGGGGTTGGGACCCTGGAGCTGGTTTTGGGGCCTCCAGTGGTTGGGACCCTGGAGCTGCGGTTGGGGCCTCCAGGGGTTAGCCCCTGGATCTTTGGTTCGGCCGCTCATTGGTTGGGCCCCTGGAGCTGGTGTTGGGGCCCCAGGGGTTGGGCCCCTGGAGCTGGTGTTGGGGACCCAGGGGTTAGGGCCCTGGAGCTATGGTTCAGGCGCTCAGGGGTTGGGCCCCTGGAGCTATGGTTCGGGCGCTCAGGGGTTGGCCCCTGGAGCTGGGGTGGAGGGCCCCAGCGGTTGGGCCCCTGGAGCTGGTGTTGGGGCCCCCAGGGATTGGGCCCCTGGAGCTATGTTTCGGGCGCTCTGGGGTTGGGCCCCTGGAGCTGGTGTTGGGGACCCAGGTTTTAGGCCCGTGGAGCTATGGTTCAGGCACTCAGGGGTTGGACCCCTGGAGCTATGGTTCGGGCGCTCAGGGGTTGGTTCCCTGGAGCTAGGGTCGAGGGCCCCAGGGGTGGGGCCCCTGGAGCTGCTGTTGGGGCCCCCAGGTTTTGAGTTCCTGGAGATTGTGTTGGGGTTCGCAGGGGTTGGGCCCCTGGAGCTGTGGTTGGGCCCCCCAGGGTTTAGGCCCCTGGAGCTATGGTTCGGGCGCTCAGGGGTTGGGCCCCTGGAGCTGGTGTTGGGGCCCCCAGGGGTTGGGCCCCTGGAGGTGGGGTTGGGGCCCCCGGGGGTTAGGCCCCTATAGCTATGGTTCGGGCGCTCAGGGGTTGGGCCCCTGGAGCTGGTGTTGGGGACCCCAGGGTTTAGGCCCGTGGAGCTATGGTTCAGGCGCTCAGGGGTTGGGACCCTGGAGCTATGGTTCGGGCGCTCAGGGGTTGGGCCCCTGGAGCTGGGGTGGAGGGCCCCAGCGGTTGGGCCCCTGGAGCTGGTGTTGGGGCCCCAGGGGTTGGGCCCCTGGAGCTATGTTTCGGGCGCTCTGGGGTTGGGCCCTGGAGCTGGTGTTGGGGACCCAGGTTTTAGGCCCCTGGAGCTATGGTTCGGGCACTCAGGGGTTGGACCCCTGGAGCTATGGTTCGGGCGCTCAGGGGTTGGTTCCCTGGAGCTAGGGTCGAGGGCCCCAGGGGTGGGGCCCCTGGAGCTGCTGTTGGGGCCCCCAGGTTTGAGTTCCTGGAGATTGTGTTGGGGTTCGCAGGGGTTGGGCCCCTGGAGCTGTGGTTGGGCCCCCCAGGGTTTAGGCCCCTGGAGCTATGGTTCGGGCGCTCAGGGGTTGGGCCCCTGGAGCTGGTGTTGGGGCCCCAGGGGTTAAGGTTCGGGCGCTCAGGGGTTGGGCCCTTGGAGCTGGCGTGCGGGCCCCCAGGGAATAGGCCCCTAGAGCTATGGTTTGCTCACTCTGGGGTTCTGCCCCTGGAGCTGGTGTTGGGGCTCCCAGGGGTTGGGCTCCTGCAGCTGGTGTTGGGGACCCAGGGGTTAGGCCCCTGGAGCTATGGTTCAGGCGCTCAGGGGTTGGGACCCTGGAGCTGGTTTTGGGGCCTCCAGTGGTTGGGACCCTGGAGCTGCGGTTGGGGCCTCCAGGGGTTAGCCCCTGGATCTTTGGTTCGGCCGCTCATTGGTTGGGCCCCTGGAGCTGGTGTTGGGGCCCCAAGGGGTTGGGCCCCTGGAGCTGGTGTTGGGGACCCAGGGGTTAGGGCCCTGGAGCTATGGTTCAGGCGCTCAGGGTTGGGCCCCTGGAGCTATGGTTCGGGCGCTCAGGGGTTGGGCCCCTGGAGCTGGGGTGGAGGGCCCCAGCGGTTGGGCCCCTGGAGCTGGTGTTGGGGCCCCAGGGATTGGGCCCCTGGAGCTATGTTTCGGGCGCTCTGGGGTTGGGCCCCTGGAGCTGGTGTTGGGGACCCAGGTTTTAGGCCCGTGGAGCTATGGTTCAGGCACTCAGGGGTTGGACCCCTGGAGCTATGGTTCGGGCGCTCAGGGGTTGGTTCCCTGGAGCTAGGGTCGAGGGCCCCAGGGGGGGGCCCCTGGAGCTGCTGTTGGGGCCCCCAGGTTTTGAGTTCCTGGAGATTGTGTTGGGGTTCGCAGGGGTTGGGCCCCTGGAGCTGTGGTTGGGGCCCCCAGGGTTTAGGCCCCTGGAGCTATGGTTCGGGCGCTCAGGGGTTGGGCCCCTGGAGCTGGTGTTGGGGCCCCCAGGGGTTGGGCCCCTGGAGGTGGGTTGGGGCCCCCGGGGTTAGGCCCCTATAGCTATGGTTCGGGCGCACAGGGGTTGGGCCCCTGGAGCTGGTGTTGGGGACCCAGGTTTTAGGCCCGTGGAGCTATGGTTCAGGACTCAGGGGTTGGACCCCTGGAGCTATGGTTCGGGCGCTCAGGGGTTGGTTCCCTGGAGCTAGGGTCGAGGGCCCCAGGGGTGGGGCCCCTGGAGCTGCTGTTGGGGCCCCCAGGTTTTGAGTTCCTGGAGATTGTGTTGGGGTTCGCAGGGGTTGGGCCCCTGGAGCTGTGGTTGGGCCCCCCAGGGTTTAGGCCCCTGGAGCTATGGTTCGGGCGCTCAGGGGTTGGGCCCCTGGAGCTGGTGTTGGGGCCCCCAGGGGTTGGGCCCCTGGAGGTGGGGTTGGGGCCCCGGGGGTTAGGCCCTATAGCTATGGTTCGGGCGCTCAGGGGTTGGCCCCTGGAGCTGGTGTTGGGGCCCTCAGGGATTAGGCCCCTGGAGCTATGGTTCAGGCGCTAAGGGTTTGGGACCCTGGAGCTGGTGTTGGGGCCCCCAGGGGTTGGGCCCCTGGAGCTGGTGTTGGGGCCCCAGGGGCTAGGCCCCTGTAGCTATGGTTCGGGCGCTCAGGATTGGGCCCCTGGAGCTGGTTTTGGGGCCCCCAGGGGTTGGGCCCTTGGAGCTGGTGTTGGGGCCCCCAGGGGTTAGGCCCCTGGAGCTATGGTTCGGGCGCTCAGGGGTTGGGCCGCTGGAGCTGGTGTTGGGGCCCCTGACCTAATGTCACCCCTTGCTCTCCCATCCCCCACACAGACAGTCCCGACTCCATCACAGTAATGCCCAGAGCATTTCACGCATGGAGCAACAGTAACACTGTGTGGCCATGCAGGGTAATGCCCAGAGCATTTCCTGCATGGAGCAAGAGTGACACCGTGTGGCCACATGGGTAGTGCACAGAGCATTTCCCGCATGGAGCTATGTTCGGGCGCTCTGGGGTTGGGCCCCTGGAGCTGGTGTTGGGGACCCAGGGGTTGGGCCCCTGGAGCTATGGTTCAGGCACTCAGGGGTTGGGCCCCTGGAGCTATGGTTCGGGCGCTCAGGGGTTGGTTCCCTGGAGCTAGGGTCAGGGCCCCAGGGGTTGGGCCCCTGGAGCTGCTGTTGGGGCCCCCAGGTTTTGAGTTCCTGGAGATTGTGTTGGGGCCCCCAGGGGTTGGGCCCCTGGAGCTGGTGTTGGGGCCCCAGGGGTTAGGCCCCTGGAGCTATGGTTCGGGCGCTCAGGGGTTGGGCCCCTGGAGCTGGTGTTGGGGCCCCAGGGGTTAAGGTTCGGGCGCTCAGGGGTTGGGCCCTTGGAGCTGGCGTGCGGGCCCCAGGGAATAGGCCCCTAGAGCTATGGTTTGCTCACTCTGGGGTTCTGCCCCTGGAGCTGGTGTTGGGGCTCCCAGGGGTTGGGCTCCTGCAGCTGGTGTTGGGGACCCAGGGGTTAGGCCCCTGGAGCTATGGTTCAGGCGCTCAGGGGTTGGGACCCTGGAGCTGGTTTTGGGGCCTCCAGTGGTTGGGACCCTGGAGCTGCGGTTGGGGCCTCCAGGGGTTAGCCCCTGGATCTTTGGTTCGGCCGCTCATTGGTTGGGCCCCTGGAGCTGGTGTTGGGGCCCCAAGGGGTTGGGCCCCTGGAGCTGGTGTTGGGGACCCAGGGGTTAGGGCCCTGGAGCTATGGTTCGGGCGCTCAGGGGTTGGGCCCCTGGAGCTCTGGTTCGGGCGCTCAGGGGTTGGGCCCCTGGAGCTGGGGTGGAGGGCCCCAGCGGTTGGGCCCCTGGAGCTGGTGTTGGGGCCCCCAGGGATTGGGCCCCTGGAGCTATGTTTCGGGCGCTCTGGGGTTGGGCCCCTGGAGCTGGTGTTGGGGACCCAGGTTTTAGGCCCGTGGAGCTATGGTTCAGGCACTCAGGGGTTGGACCCCTGGAGCTATGGTTCGGGCGCTCAGGGGTTGGTTCCCTGGAGCTAGGGTCGAGGGCCCCAGGGGTGGGGCCCCTGGAGCTGCTGTTGGGGCCCCCAGGTTTTGAGTTCCTGGAGATTGTGTTGGGGTTCGCAGGGGTTGGGCCCTGGAGCTGTGGTTGGGCCCCCCAGGGTTTAGGCCCCTGGAGCTATGGTTCGGGCGCTCAGGGGTTGGGCCCCTGGAGCTGGTGTTGGGGCCCCCAGGGGTTGGGCCCCTGGAGGTGGGGTTGGGGCCCCCGGGGGTTAGGCCCCTATAGCTATGGTTCGGGCGCTCAGGGGTTGGGCCCCTGGAGCTGGTGTTGGGGCCCTCAGGGATTAGGCCCCTGGAGCTATGGTTCAGGCGCTAAGGGTTTGGGACCCTGGAGCTGGTGTTGGGCCCCCAGGGGTTGGGCCCCTGGAGCTGGTGTTGGGGCCCCAGGGGCTAGGCCCCTGTAGCTATGGTTCGGGCGCTCAGGGATTGGGCCCCTGGAGCTGGTTTTGGGGCCCCCAGGGGTTGGGCCCTTGGAGCTGGTGTTGGGGCCCCCAGGGGTTAGGCCCCTGGAGCTATGGTTCGGGCGCTCAGGGGTTGGGCCGCTGGAGCTGGTGTTGGGGCCCCTGACCTAATGTCACCCCTTGCTCTCCCATCCCCCACACAGACAGTCCCGACTCCATCACAGTAATGCCCAGAGCATTTCACGCATGGAGCAACAGTAACACTGTGTGGCCATGCAGGGTAATGCCCAGAGCATTTCCTGCATGGAGCAAGAGTGACACCGTGTGGCCACATAGGGTAGTGCACAGAGCATTTCCCCGCATGGAGCTATGGTTCGGGAGCTCTGGGGTTGGGCCCCTGTAGCTGGTGTTGGGACTCCCAGGGGTTGGGCCCCTGGAGCTGGTGTTGGGGCCCCAGGGGTTAAGGTTCGGGCGCTCAGGGGTTGGGCCCTTGGAGCTGGCGTGCGGGCCCCCAGGGAATAGGCCCCTAGAGCTATGGTTTGCTCACTCTGGGGTTCTGCCCCTGGAGCTGGTGTTGGGGCTCCCAGGGGTTGGGCTCCTGCAGCTGGTGTTGGGGACCCAGGGGTTAGGCCCCTGGAGCTATGGTTCAGGCGCTCAGGGGTTGGGACCCTGGAGCTGGTTTTGGGGCCTCCAGTGGTTGGGACCCTGGAGCTGCGGTTGGGGCCTCCAGGGGTTAGCCCCTGGATCTTTGGTTCGGCCGCTCATTGGTTGGGCCCCTGGAGCTGGTGTTGGGGCCCCAAGGGGTTGGGCCCCTGGAGCTGGTGTTGGGGACCCAGGGGTTAGGGCCCTGGAGCTATGGTTCAGGCGCTCAGGGGTTGGGCCCCTGGAGCTATGGTTCGGGCGCTCAGGGGTTGGGCCCCTGGAGCTGGGGTGGAGGGCCCCAGCGGTTGGGCCCCTGGAGCTGGTGTTGGGGCCCCCAGGGATTGGGCCCCTGGAGCTATGTTTCGGGCGCTCTGGGGTTGGGCCCCTGGAGCTGGTGTTGGGGACCCAGGTTTTAGGCCCGTGGAGCTATGGTTCAGGCACTCAGGGGTTGGACCCCTGGAGCTATGGTTCGGGCGCTCAGGGGTTGGTTCCCTGGAGCTAGGGTCGAGGGCCCCAGGGGTGGGGCCCCTGGAGCTGCTGTTGGGGCCCCCAGGTTTTGAGTTCCTGGAGATTGTGTTGGGGTTCGCAGGGGTTGGGCCCCTGGAGCTGTGGTTGGGCCCCCCAGGGTTTAGGCCCCTGGAGCTATGGTTCGGGCGCTCAGGGGTTGGGCCCCTGGAGCTGGTGTTGTTGCCCCCAGGGGTTGGGCCCCTGGAGGTGGGGTTGGGGCCCCCGGGGGTTAGGCCCCTATAGCTATGGTTCGGGCGCTCAGGGGTTGGGCCCCTGGAGCTGGTGTTGGGGCCCTCAGGAATTAGGCCCCTGGAGCTATGGTTCAGGCGCTAAGGGTTTGGGACCCTGGAGCTGGTGGTTGGGGCCCCCAGGGGTTGGGCCCCTGGAGCTGGTGTTGGGGCCCCAGGGGCTAGGCCCCTGTAGCTATGGTTGGGGCGCTCAGGGATTGGGCCCCTGGAGCTGGTTTTGGGGCCCCCAGGGGTTGGGCCCTTGGAGCTGGTGTTGGGGCCCCCAGGGGTTAGGCCCCTGGAGCTATGGTTCGGGCGCTCAGGGGTTGGGCCCCTGGAGCTGGTGTTGGGGCCCCTGACCTAATGTCACCCCTTGCTCTCCCATCCCCCACACAGACAGTCCCGACTCCATCACAGTAATGCCCAGAGCATTTCACGCATGGAGCAACAGTAACACTGTGTGGCCATGCAGGGTAATGCCCAGAGCATTTCCTGCATGGAGCAAGAGTGACACCGTGTGGCCACATAGGGTAGTGCACAGAGCATTTCCCCGCATGGAGCTATGGTTCGGGAGCTCTGGGGTTGGGCCCCTGTAGCTGGTGTTGGGACTCCCAGGGGTTGGGCCCCTGGAGCTGGTGTTGGGGCCCCAGGGGTTAAGGTTCGGGCGCTCAGGGGTTGGGCCCTTGGAGCTGGCGTGCGGGCCCCCAGGGAATAGGCCCCTAGAGCTATGGTTTGCTCACTCTGGGGTTCTGCCCCTGGAGCTGGTGTTGGGGCTCCCAGGGGTTGGGCTCCTGCAGCTGGTGTTGGGGACCCAGGGGTTAGGCCCCTGGAGCTATGGTTCAGGCGCTCAGGGGTTGGGACCCTGGAGCTGGTTTTGGGGCCTCCAGTGGTTGGGACCCTGGAGCTGCGGTTGGGGCCTCCAGGGGTTAGGCCCTGGATCTTTGGTTCGGCCGCTCATTGGTTGGGCCCCTGGAGCTGGTGTTGGGGCCCCAAGGGGTTGGGCCCCTGGAGCTGGTGTTGGGGACCCAGGGGTTAGGGCCCTGGAGCTATGGTTCAGGCGCTCAGGGGTTGGGCCCCTGGAGCTGGGGTGGAGGGCCCCAGGGGTTGGGCCCCTGGAGCTGGTGTTGGGGACCCAGGTTTTAGGCCCGTGGAGCTATGGTTCAGGCACTCAGGGGTGGGACCCCTGGAGCTATGGTTCGGGCGCTCAGGGGTTGGTTCCCTGGAGCTAGGGTCGAGGGCCCCAGGGGTGGGGCCCCTGGAGCTGCTGTTGGGGCCCCCAGGTTTTGAGTTCCTGGAGATTGTGTTGGGGTTCGCAGGGGTTGGGCCCCTGGAGCTGTGGTTGGGCCCCCAGGGTTTAGGCCCCTGGAGCTATGGTTCGGGCGCTCAGGGGTTGGGCCCCTGGAGCTGGTGTTGGGGCCCCCAGGGGTTGGGCCCCTGGAGGTGGGTTGGGGCCCCGGGGGTTAGGCCCCTATAGCTATGGTTCGGGCGCTCAGGGGTTGGGCCCCTGGAGCTGGTGTTGGGGACCCAGGTTTTAGGCCCGTGGAGCTATGGTTCAGGGACTCAGGGGTTGGACCCCTGGAGCTATGGTTCGGGCGCTCAGGGGTTGGTTCCCTGGAGCTAGGGTCGAGGGCCCCAGGGGTGGGGCCCCTGGAGCTGCTGTTGGGGCCCCCAGGTTTTGAGTTCCTGGAGATTGTGTTGGGGTTCGCAGGGGTTGGGCCCCTGGAGCTGTGGTTGGGCCCCCCAGGGTTTAGGCCCCTGGAGCTATGGTTCGGGCGCTCAGGGGTTGGGCCCCTGGAGCTGGTGTTGGGGCCCCCAGGGGTTGGGCCCCTGGAGGTGGGGTTGGGGCCCCCGGGGGTTAGGCCCCTATAGCTATGGTTCGGGCGCTCAGGGGTTGGGCCCCTGGAGCTGGTGTTGGGGCCCTCAGGGATTAGGCCCCTGGAGCTATGGTTCAGGCGCTAAGGGTTTGGGACCCTGGAGCTGGTGTTGGGGCCCCCAGGGGTTGGGCCCCTGGAGCTGGTGTTGGGGCCCCAGGGGCTAGGCCCCTGTAGCTATGGTTCGGGCGCTCAGGGATTGGGCCCCTGGAGCTGGTTTTGGGGCCCCCAGGGGTTGGGCCCTTGGAGCTGGTGTTGGGCCCCCAGGGGTTAGGCCCCTGGAGCTATGGTTCGGGCGCTCAGGGGTTGGGCCGCTGGAGCTGGTGTTGGGGCCCCTGACCTAATGTCACCCCTTGCTCTCCCATCCCCCACACAGACAGTCCCGACTCCATCACAGTAATGCCCAGAGCATTTCACGCATGGAGCAACAGTAACACTGTGTGGCCATGCAGGGTAATGCCCAGAGCATTTCCTGCATGGAGCAAGAGTGACACCGTGTGGCCACATAGGGTAGTGCACAGAGCATTTCCCCGCATGGAGCTATGGTTCGGGAGCTCTGGGGTTGGGCCCCTGTAGCTGGTGTTGGGACTCCCAGGGGTTGGGCCCCTGGAGCTGGTGTTGGGGCCCCAGGGGTTAAGGTTCGGGCGCTCAGGGGTTGGGCCCTTGGAGCTGGCGTGCGGGCCCCCAGGGAATAGGCCCCTAGAGCTATGGTTTGCTCACTCTGGGGTTCTGCCCCTGGAGCTGGTGTTGGGGCTCCCAGGGGTTGGGCTCCTGCAGCTGGTGTTGGGGACCCAGGGGTTAGGCCCCTGGAGCTATGGTTCAGGCGCTCAGGGG
Organism: Gopherus flavomarginatus; assembly: GCF_025201925.1. NCBI lineage: Eukaryota > Metazoa > Chordata > Testudines > Testudinidae > Gopherus > Gopherus flavomarginatus. Next base: position 115,085 of record NW_026114765.1, on the reverse strand, counting down.
TTGGGACCCTGGAGCTGGTTTTGGGGCCTCCAGTGGTTGGGACCCTGGAGCTGCGGTTGGGGCCTCCAGGGGTTAGCCCCTGGATCTTTGGTTCGGCCGCTCATTGGTTGGGCCCCTGGAGCTGGTGTTGGGGCCCCAAGGGGTTGGGCCCCTGGAGCTGGTGTTGGGGACCCAGGGGTTAGGGCCCTGGAGCTATGGTTCAGGCGCTCAGGGGTTGGGCCCCTGGAGCTATGGTTCGGGCGCTCAGGGGTTGGGCCCCTGGAGCTGGGGTGGAGGGCCCCAGCGGTTGGGCCCCTGGAGCTGGTGTTGGGGCCCCCAGGGATTGGGCCCCTGGAGCTATGTTTCGGGCGCTCTGGGGTTGGGCCCCTGGAGCTGGTGTTGGGGACCCAGGTTTTAGGCCCGTGGAGCTATGGTTCAGGCACTCAGGGGTTGGACCCCTGGAGCTATGGTTCGGGCGCTCAGGGGTTGGTTCCCTGGAGCTAGGGTCGAGGGCCCCAGGGGTGGGGCCCCTGGAGCTGCTGTTGGGGCCCCCAGGTTTTGAGTTCCTGGAGATTGTGTTGGGGTTCGCAGGGGTTGGGCCCCTGGAGCTGTGGTTGGGCCCCCCAGGGTTTAGGCCCCTGGAGCTATGGTTCGGGCGCTCAGGGGTTGGGCCCCTGGAGCTGGTGTTGGGGCCCCCAGGGGTTGGGCCCCTGGAGGTGGGATTGGGGCCCCCGGGGGTTAGGCCCCTATAGCTATGGTTCGGGCGCTCAGGGGTTGGGCCCCTGGAGCTGGTGTTGGGGACCCAGGTTTTAGGCCCGTGGAGCTATGGTTCAGGCACTCAGGGGTTGGACCCCTGGAGCTATGGTTCGGGCGCTCAGGGGTTGGTTCCCTGGAGCTAGGGTCGAGGGCCCCAGGGGTGGGGCCCCTGGAGCTGCTGTTGGGGCCCCCAGGTTTGAGTTCCTGGAGATTGTGTTGGGGTTCGCAGGGGTTGGGCCCCTGGAGCTGTGGTTGGGCCCCCCGGGTTTAGGCCCCTGGAGCTATGGTTCGGGCGCTCAGGGGTTGGGCCCCTGGAGCTGGTGTTGGGGCCCCCAGGGGTTGGGCCCCTGGAGGTGGGGTTGGGGCCCCCGGGGGTTAGGCCCCTATAGCTATGGTTCGGGCGCTCAGGGGTTGGGCCCCTGGAGCTGGTGTTGGGGCCCTCAGGGATTAGGCCCCTGGAGCTATGGTTCAGGCGCTAAGGGTTTGGGACCCTGGAGCTGGTGTTGGGGCCCCCAGGGGTTGGGCCCCTGGAGCTGGTGTTGGGGCCCCAGGGGCTAGGCCCCTGTAGCTATGGTTCGGGCGCTCAGGGATTGGGCCCCTGGAGCTGGTTTTGGGGCCCCCAGGGGTTGGGCCCTTGGAGCTGGTGTTGGGGCCCCCAGGGGTTAGGCCCCTGGAGCTATGGTTCGGGCGCTCAGGGGTTGGGCCGCTGGAGCTGGTGTTGGGGCCCCTGACCTAATGTCACCCCTTGCTCTCCCATCCCCCACACAGACAGTCCCGACTCCATCACAGTAATGCCCAGAGCATTTCACGCATGGAGCAACAGTAACACTGTGTGGCCATGCAGGGTAATGCCCAGAGCATTTCCTGCATGGAGCAAGAGTGACACCGTGTGGCCACATAGGGTAGTGCACAGAGCATTTCCCCGCATGGAGCTATGGTTCGGGAGCTCTGGGGTTGGGCCCCTGTAGCTGGTGTTGGGACTCCCAGGGGTTGGGCCCCTGGAGCTGGTGTTGGGGCCCCAGGGGTTAAGGTTCGGGCGCTCAGGGGTTGGGCCCTTGGAGCTGGCGTGCGGGCCCCCAGGGAATAGGCCCTAGAGCTATGGTTTGCTCACTCTGGGGTTCTGCCCCTGGAGCTGGTGTTGGGGCTCCCAGGGGTTGGGCTCCTGCAGCTGGTGTTGGGGACCCAGGGGTTAGGCCCCTGGAGCTATGGTTCAGGCGCTCAGGGGTTGGGACCCTGGAGCTGGTTTTGGGGCCTCCAGTGGTTGGGACCCTGGAGCTGCGGTTGGGGCCTCCAGGGGTTAGCCCCTGGATCTTTGGTTCGGCCGCTCATTGGTTGGGCCCCTGGAGCTGGTGTTGGGGCCCCAAGGGGTTGGGCCCCTGGAGCTGGTGTTGGGGACCCAGGGGTTAGGGCCCTGGAGCTATGGTTCAGGCGCTCAGGGGTTGGGCCCCTGGAGCTATGGTTCGGGCGCTCAGGGGTTGGGCCCCTGGAGCTGGGGTGGAGGGCCCCAGCGGTTGGGCCCCTGGAGCTGGTGTTGGGGCCCCCAGGGATTGGGCCCCTGGAGCTATGTTTCGGGCGCTCTGGGGTTGGGCCCCTGGAGCTGGTGTTGGGGACCCAGGTTTTAGGCCCGTGGAGCTATGGTTCAGGCACTCAGGGGTTGGACCCCTGGAGCTATGGTTCGGGCGCTCAGGGGTTGGTTCCCTGGAGCTAGGGTCGAGGGCCCCAGGGGTGGGGCCCCTGGAGCTGCTGTTGGGGCCCCCAGGTTTTGAGTTCCTGGAGATTGTGTTGGGGTTCGCAGGGGTTGGGCCCCTGGAGCTGTGGTTGGGCCCCCCAGGGTTTAGGCCCCTGGAGCTATGGTTCGGGCGCTCAGGGGTTGGGCCCCTGGAGCTGGTGTTGGGGCCCCCAGGGGTTGGGCCCCTGGAGGTGGGATTGGGGCCCCCGGGGGTTAGGCCCCTATAGCTATGGTTCGGGCGCTCAGGGGTTGGGCCCCTGGAGCTGGTGTTGGGGACCCAGGTTTTAGGCCCGTGGAGCTATGGTTCAGGGACTCAGGGGTTGGACCCCTGGAGCTATGGTTCGGGCGCTCAGGGGTTGGTTCCCTGGAGCTAGGGTCGAGGGCCCCAGGGGTGGGGCCCCTGGAGCTGCTGTTGGGGCCCCCAGGTTTTGAGTTCCTGGAGATTGTGTTGGGGTTCGCAGGGGTTGGGCCCCTGGAGCTGTGGTTGGCCCCCCCAGGGTTTAGGCCCCTGGAGCTATGGTTCGGGCGCTCAGGGGTTGGGCCCCTGGAGCTGGTGTTGGGGCCCCCAGGGGTTGGGCCCCTGGAGGTGGGGTTGGGGCCCCCGGGGTTAGGCCCCTATAGCTATGGTTCGGGCGCTCAGGGGTTGGGCCCCTGGAGCTGGTGTTGGGGCCCTCAGGGATTAGGCCCCTGGAGCTATGGTTCAGGCGCTAAGGGTTTGGGACCCTGGAGCTGGTGTTGGGGCCCCCAGGGGTTGGGCCCCTGGAGCTGGTGTTGGGGCCCCAGGGGCTAGGCCCCTGTAGCTATGGTTCGGGCGCTCAGGGATTGGGCCCCTGGAGCTGGTTTTGGGGCCCCCAGGGGTTGGGCCCTTGGAGCTGGTGTTGGGGCCCCCAGGGGTTAGGCCCCTGGAGCTATGGTTCGGGCGCTCAGGGGTTGGGCCGCTGGAGCTGGTGTTGGGGCCCCTGACCTAATGTCACCCCTTGCTCTCCCATCCCCCACACAGACAGTCCCGACTCCATCACAGTAATGCCCAGAGCATTTCACGCATGGAGCAACAGTAACACTGTGTGGCCATGCAGGGTAATGCCCAGAGCATTTCCTGCATGGAGCAAGAGTGACACCGTGTGGCCACATAGGGTAGTGCACAGAGCATTTCCCCGCATGGAGCTATGGTTCGGGAGCTCTGGGGTTGGGCCCCTGTAGCTGGTGTTGGGACTCCCAGGGGTTGGGCCCCTGGAGCTGGTGTTGGGGCCCCAGGGGTTAAGGTTCGGGCGCTCAGGGGTTGGGCCCTTGGAGCTGGCGTGCGGGCCCCCAGGGAATAGGCCCCTAGAGCTATGGTTTGCTCACTCTGGGGTTCTGCCCCTGGAGCTGGTGTTGGGGCTCCCAGGGGTTGGGCTCCTGCAGCTGGTGTTGGGGACCCAGGGGTTAGGCCCCTGGAGCTATGGTTCAGGCGCTCAGGGGTTGGGACCCTGGAGCTGGTTTTGGGGCCACCAGTGGTTGGGACCCTGGAGCTGGGGTTGGGGCCTCCAGGGGTTAGCCCCTGGATCTTTGGTTCGGCCGCTCATTGGTTGGGCCCCTGGAGCTGGTGTTGGGGCCCCAAGGGGTTGGGCCCCTGGAGCTGGTGTTGGGGACCCAGGGGTTAGGGCCCTGGAGCTATGGTTCAGGCGCTCAGGGGTTGGGCCCCTGGAGCTATGGTTCGGGCGCTCAGGGGTTGGGCCCCTGGAGCTGGGGTGGAGGGCCCCAGCGGTTGGGCCCCTGGAGCTGGTGTTGGGGCCCCCAGGGATTGGGCCCTGGAGCTATGTTTCGGGCGCTCTGGGGTTGGGCCCCTGGAGCTGGTGTTGGGGACCCAGGTTTTAGGCCCGTGGAGCTATGGTTCAGGCACTCAGGGGTTGGACCCCTGGAGCTATGGTTCGGGCGCTCAGGGGTTGGTTCCCTGGAGCTAGGGTCGAGGGCCCCTGGAGCTGCTGTTGGGGCCCCCAGGTTTTGAGTTCCTGGAGATTGTGTTGGGGTTCGCAGGGGTTGGGCCCCTGGAGCTGTGGTTGGGCCCCCAGGGTTTAGGCCCCTGGAGCTATGGTTCGGGCGCTCAGGGGTTGGGCCCCTGGAGCTGGTGTTGGGGCCCCAGGGGTTAAGGTTCGGGCGCTCAGGGGTTGGGCCCCTGGAGCTGGCGTGCGGGCCCCCAGGGGTTAGGCCCCTGGAGCTATGGTTTGGGCACTCAGGGGTTGGGCCCCTGGAGCTGGTGTTGGGGCCCCAGGGGTTGGGCCCCTGGAGCTGGTGTTGGGGACCCAGGGGTTAGGCCCCTGGAGCTATGGTTCGGGCGCTCAGGGGTTGGGCCCTGGAGCTGGTTTTGGGGCCCCCAGGGGTTGGGCCCCTGGAGCTGTGGTTGGGGCCCCAGGGGTTAGCCCCTGGAGCTTTGGTTCGGCCGCTCAGGGTTGGGCCCCTGGAGCTGGTGTTGGGGCCCCAGGGGTTGGGCCCCTGGAGCTGGTGTTGGGGCCCCCAGGGGTTGGGCCCCTGGAGGTGGGTTGGGGCCCCAGGGGTTAGGCCCCTATAGCTATGGTTCGGGCGCTCAGGGGTTGGGCCCCTGGAGCTGGTGTTGGGGCCCTCAGGGATTAGGCCCCTGGAGCTATGGTTCAGGCGCTAAGGGTTTGGGACCCTGGAGCTGGTGTTGGGGCCCCAGGGGTTAGGCCCCTGTAGCTATGGTTCGGGCGCTCAGGGATTGGGCCCCTGGAGCTGGTTTTGGGGCCCCCAGGGGTTGGGCCCTTGGAGCTGGTGTTGGGGCCCCCAGGGGTTAGGCCCCTGGAGCTATGGTTCGGGCGCTCAGGGGTTGGGCCGCTGGAGCTGGTGTTGGGGCCCCTGACCTAATGTCACCCCTTGCTCTCCCATCCCCCACACAGACAGTCCCGACTCCATCACAGTAATGCCCAGAGCATTTCACGCATGGAGCAACAGTAACACTGTGTGGCCATGCAGGGTAATGCCCAGAGCATTTCCTGCATGGAGCAAGAGTGACACCGTGTGGCCACATAGGGTAGTGCACAGAGCATTTCCCCGCATGGAGCTATGGTTCGGGAGCTCTGGGGTTGGGCCCCTGTAGCTGGTGTTGGGACTCCCAGGGGTTGGGCCCCTGGAGCTGGTGTTGGGGCCCCAGGGGTTAAGGTTCGGGCGCTCAGGGGTTGGGCCCTTGGAGCTGGCGTGCGGGCCCCAGGGAATAGGCCCCTAGAGCTATGGTTTGCTCACTCTGGGGTTCTGCCCCTGGAGCTGGTGTTGGGGCTCCCAGGGGTTGGGCTCCTGCAGCTGGTGTTGGGGACCCAGGGGTTAGGCCCCTGGAGCTATGGTTCAGGCGCTCAGGGGTTGGGACCCTGGAGCTGGTTTTGGGGCCTCCAGTGGTTGGGACCCTGGAGCTGCGGTTGGGGCCTCCAGGGGTTAGCCCCTGGATCTTTGGTTCGGCCGCTCATTGGTTGGGCCCCTGGAGCTGGTGTTGGGGCCCCAAGGGTTGGGCCCCTGGAGCTGGTGTTGGGGACCCAGGGGTTAGGCCCCTGGAGCTATGGTTCAGGCGCTCAGGGGTTGGGCCCCTGGAGCTGGTTTTGGGGCCCCCAGGGGTTGGCCCCTGGAGCTGTGGTGGGGCCCCCAGGGGTTGGGCCCCTGGAGCTATGGTTCGGCCGCTCAGGGTTGGGCCCCTGGAGCTGGTGTTGGGGCCCCAGGGGTTGGGCCCTGGAGCTGGTGTTGGGACCAGGGGTTAGGCCCCTGGAGCTATGGTTCAGGCGCTCAGGGGTTGGACCCTGGAGCTGGTTTTGGGGCCTCCAGGGGTTGGGACCCTGGAGCTGGGTTGGGGCCCCAGGGGTTAGCCCCTGGAGCTTTGGTTCGGCCGCTCAGTGGTTGGGTTCCTGGAGTTGGTGTTGGGGCCCCAGGGGTTGGGCCCCTGGAGCTGGTGTTGGGGACCCAGGGGTTAGGCCCCTGGAGCTATGGTTCGGGCGCTCAGGGGTTGGGCCCCTGGAGCTGGGGTGGGGGCCCCAGGGTTGGGCCCTGGAGCTGGTGTTGGGGCCCCAGGGTTGGGCCCCTGGAGCTATGTTCCGCGCTCTCAGGGGTTGGGCCCCTGGAGCTGGTGTTGGGGACCCAGGTTTTAGGCCCGTGGAGCTATGGTTCAGGCACTCAGGGGTTGGACCCCTGGAGCTATGGTTCGGGCGCTCAGGGGTTGGTTCCCTGGAGCTAGGGTCGAGGGCCCCAGGGGTGGGGCCCCTGGAGCTGCTGTTGGGGCCCACAGGGTTTGAGTTCCTGGAGATTGTGTTGGGGTTCGCAGGGGTTGGGCCCCTGGAGCTGTGGTTGGGCCCCCCAGGGTTTAGGCCCCTGGAGCTATGGTTCGGGCGCTCAGGGGTTGGGCCCCTGGAGCTGGTGTTGGGGCCCCAGGGGTTGGGCCCCTGGAGCTGGGGTTGGGGCCCCCGGGGTTAGGCCCCTATAGCTATGGTTCGGGCGCTCAGGGGTTGGGCCCCTGGAGCTGGTGTTGGGGACCCAGGTTTAGGCCCGTGGAGCTATGGTTCAGGGACTCAGGGGTTGGACCCCTGGAGCTATGGTTCGGGCGCTCAGGGGTTGGTTCCCTGGAGCTAGGGTCGAGGGCCCCAGGGGTGGGGCCCCTGGAGCTGCTGTTGGGGCCCCCAGGTTTTGAGTTCCTGGAGATTGTGTTGGGGTTCGCAGGGGTTGGGCCCCTGGAGCTGTGGTTGGGCCCCCCAGGGTTTAGGCCCCTGGAGCTATGGTTCGGGCGCTCAGGGGTTGGGCCCCTGGAGCTGGTGTTGGGGCCCCCAGGGGTTGGGCCCCTGGAGGTGGGGTTGGGGCCCCCGGGGGTTAGGCCCCTGGAGCTATGGTTCGGGCGCTCAGGGGTTGGGCCCCTGGAGCTGGTGTTGGGGCCCTCAGGGATTAGGCCCCTGGAGCTATGGTTCGGGCGCTCAGGGATTGGGCCCCTGGAGCTGGTTTTGGGGCCCCCAGGGGTTGGGCCCTTGGAGCTGGTGTTGGGGCCCCCAGGGGTTAGGCCCCTGGAGCTATGGTTCGGGCGCTCAGGGGTTGGGCCGCTGGAGCTGGTGTTGGGGCCCCTGACCTAATGTCACCCCTTGCTCTCCCATCCCCCACACAGACAGTCCCGACTCCATCACAGTAATGCCCAGAGCATTTCACGCATGGAGCAACAGTAACACTGTGTGGCCATGCAGGGTAATGCCCAGAGCATTTCCTGCATGGAGCAAGAGTGACACCGTGTGGCCACATAGGGTAGTGCACAGAGCATTTCCCGCATGGAGCTATGGTTCGGGAGCTCTGGGGTTGGGCCCCTGTAGCTGGTGTTGGGACTCCCAGGGGTTGGGCCCCTGGAGCTGGTGTTGGGGCCCCAGGGGTTAAGGTTCGGGCGCTCAGGGGTTGGGCCCTTGGAGCTGGCGTGCGGGCCCCCAGGGAATAGGCCCTTGAGCTATGGTTTGCTCACTCTGGGGTTCTGCCCCTGGAGCTGGTGTTGGGGCTCCCAGGGGTTGGGCTCCTGCAGCTGGTGTTGGGGACCCAGGGGTTAGGCCCCTGGAGCTATGGTTCAGGCGCTCAGGGGTTGGGACCCTGGAGCTGGTTTTGGGGCCTCCAGTGGTTGGGACCCTGGAGCTGCGGTTGGGGCCTCCAGGGGTTAGCCCCTGGATCTTTGGTTCGGCCGCTCATTGGTTGGGCCCCTGGAGCTGGTGTTGGGGCCCCAAGGGGTTGGGCCCCTGGAGCTGGTGTTGGGGACCCAGGGGTTAGGGCCCTGGAGCTATGGTTCAGGCGCTCAGGGGTTGGGCCCCTGGAGCTATGGTTCGGGCGCTCAGGGGTTGGGCCCCTGGAGCTGGGGTGGAGGGCCCCAGCGGTTGGGCCCCTGGAGCTGGTGTTGGGGCCCCCAGGGATTGGGCCCCTGGAGCTATGTTTCGGGCGCTCTGGGGTTGGGCCCCTGGAGCTGGTGTTGGGGACCCAGGTTTTAGGCCCGTGGAGCTATGGTTCAGGCACTCAGGGGTTGGACCCCTGGAGCTATGGTTCGGGCGCTCAGGGGTTGGTTCCCTGGAGCTAGGGTCGAGGGCCCCAGGGGTGGGGCCCCTGGAGCTGCTGTTGGGGCCCCAGGTTTTGAGTTCCTGGAGATTGTGTTGGGGTTCGCAGGGGTTGGGCCCCTGGAGCTGTGGTTGGGCCCCCCAGGGTTTAGGCCCCTGGAGCTATGGTTCGGGCGCTCAGGGTTGGGCCCCTGGAGCTGGTGTTGGGGCCCCCAGGGGTTGGGCCCCTGGAGGTGGGATTGGGGCCCCCGGGGGTTAGGCCCCTATAGCTATGGTTCGGGCGCTCAGGGGTTGGGCCCCTGGAGCTGGTGTTGGGGACCCAGGTTTAGGCCCGTGGAGCTATGGTTCAGGGACTCAGGGGTGGACCCTGGAGCTATGGTTCGGGCGCTCAGGGGTTGATTCCCTGGAGCTAGGGTCGAGGGCCCCAGGGGTGGGCCCCTGGAGCTGCTGTTGGGGCCCCCAGGTTTGAGTTCCTGGAGATTGTGTTGGGGTTCGCAGGGGTTGGGCCCCTGGAGCTGTGGTTGGGCCCCCCAGGGTTTAGGCCCCTGGAGCTATGGTTCGGGCGCTCAGGGGTTGGGCCCTGGAGCTGGTGTTGGGGCCCCAGGGGTTGGGCCCCTGGAGGTGGGTTGGGGCCCCGGGGGTTAGGCCCCTATAGCTATGGTTCGGGCGCTCAGGGGTTGGGCCCCTGGAGCTGGTGTTGGGGACCCAGGTTTTAGGCCCGTGGAGCTATGGTTCAGGCACTCAGGGGTTGGACCCCTGGAGCTATGGTTCGGGCGCTCAGGGGTTGGTTCCCTGGAGCTAGGGTCGAGGGCCCCAGGGGTGGGGCCCCTGGAGCTGCTGTTGGGGCCCCCAGGTTTTGAGTTCCTGGAGATTGTGTTGGGGTTCGCAGGGGTTGGGCCCCTGGAGCTGTGGTTGGGCCCCCCAGGGTTTAGGCCCCTGGAGCTATGGTTCGGGCGCTCAGGGGTTGGGCCCCTGGAGCTGGTGTTGGGGCCCCAGGGGTTGGGCCCCTGGAGGTGGGGTTGGGGCCCCCGGGGGTTAGGCCCCTATAGCTATGGTTCGGGCGCTCAGGGGTTGGGCCCCTGGAGCTGGTGTTGGGGCCCTCAGGGATTAGGCCCCTGGAGCTATGGTTCAGGCGCTAAGGGTTTGGGACCCTGGAGCTGGTGTTGGGGCCCCCAGGGGTTGGGCCCCTGGAGCTGGTGTTGGGGCCCCAGGGGCTAGGCCCCTGTAGCTATGGTTCGGGCGCTCAGGGATTGGGCCCCTGGAGCTGGTTTTGGGGCCCCCAGGGGTTGGGCCCTTGGAGCTGGTGTTGGGGCCCCCAGGGGTTAGGCCCCTGGAGCTATGGTTCGGGCGCTCAGGGGTTGGGCCGCTGGAGCTGGTGTTGGGGCCCCTGACCTAATGTCACCCCTTGCTCTCCCATCCCCCACACAGACAGTCCCGACTCCATCACAGTAATGCCCAGAGCATTTCACGCATGGAGCAACAGTAACACTGTGTGGCCATGCAGGGTAATGCCCAGAGCATTTCCTGCATGGAGCAAGAGTGACACCGTGTGGCCACATAGGGTAGTGCACAGAGCATTTCCCCGCATGGAGCTATGGTTCGGGAGCTCTGGGGTTGGGCCCCTGTAGCTGGTGTTGGGACTCCCAGGGGTTGGGCCCCTGGAGCTGGTGTTGGGGCCCCAGGGGTTAAGGTTCGGGCGCTCAGGGGTTGGGCCCTTGGAGCTGGCGTGCGGGCCCCCAGGGAATAGGCCCCTAGAGCTATGGTTTGCTCACTCTGGGGTTCTGCCCCTGGAGCTGGTGTTGGGGCTCCCAGGGGTTGGGCTCCTGCAGCTGGTGTTGGGGACCCAGGGGTTAGGCCCCTGGAGCTATGGTTCAGGCGCTCAGGGGTTGGGACCCTGGAGCTGGTTTTGGGGCCTCCAGTGGTTGGGACCCTGGAGCTGCGGTTGGGGCCTCCAGGGGTTAGCCCCTGGATCTTTGGTTCGGCCGCTCATTGGTTGGGCCCCTGGAGCTGGTGTTGGGGCCCCAAGGGGTTGGGCCCCTGGAGCTGGTGTTGGGGACCCAGGGGTTAGGGCCCTGGAGCTATGGTTCAGGCGCTCAGGGGTTGGGCCCCTGGAGCTATGGTTCGGGCGCTCAGGGGTTGGGCCCCTGGAGCTGGGGTGGAGGGCCCCAGCGGTTGGGCCCCTGGAGCTGGTGTTGGGGCCCCCAGGGATTGGGCCCCTGGAGCTAGGTTTCGGGCGCTCTGGGGTTGGGCCCCTGGAGCTGGTGTTGGGGACCCAGGTTTTAGGCCCGTGGAGCTATGGTTCAGGCACTCAGGGGTTGGACCCCTGGAGCTATGGTTCGGGCGCTCAGGGGTTGGTTCCTGGAGCTAGGGTCGAGGGCCCCAGGGGTGGGGCCCCTGGAGCTGCTGTTGGGGCCCCCAGGTTTTGAGTTCCTGGAGATTGTGTTGGGGTTCGCAGGGGTTGGGCCCCTGGAGCTGTGGTTGGGCCCCCCAGGGTTTAGGCCCCTGGAGCTATGGTTCGGGCGCTCAGGGGTTGGGCCCCTGGAGCTGGTGTTGGGGCCCCAGGGGTTAAGGTTCGGGCGCTCAGGGGTTGGGCCCTTGGAGCTGGGGTTGGGGCCCCCAGGGTTTGGGCCCCTGGAGCTATGGTTTGGCGCTAGGGGTTGGGCCCCTGGAGCTGGTGTTGGGGCCCCAGGGGTTGGGCCCCTGGAGCTGGTGTTGGGGCCCCCGGGGTTAGGCCCCTGGAGCTATGGTTCGGCGCTCAGGGGTTGGGACCCTGGAGCTGGTTTTGGGGCCTCCAGGGGTTGGGCCCTGGAGCTGGGTTGGGCCCCCAGGGGTTAGCCCCTGGAGCTATGGTTCGGGCGCTCAGGGGTTGGGCCCCTGGAGCTGGTGTTGGGGCCCCAAGGGGTTGGGCCCCTGGAGCTGGTGTTGGGGACCCAGGGTTAGGCCCCTGGAGCTATGGTTCAGGCGCTCAGGGGTTGGGCCCCTGGAGCTATGGTTCGGGCGCTCAGGGGTTGGGCCCCTGGAGCTGGGGTGGGGCCCCAGGGGTTGGGCCCCTGGAGCTGGTGTTGGGGCCCCAGGGTTTGGGCCCCTGGAGCTATGGTTCGGGCGCTCTGGGGTTGGGCCCCTGGAGCTGGTGTTGGGGACCCAGGTTTTAGGCCCGTGGAGCTATGGTTCAGGCACTCAGGGGTTGGACCCCTGGAGCTATGGTTCGGGCGCTCAGGGGTTGGGCCCTGGAGCTAGGGTAGGGGCCCCAGGGGTGGGGCCCCTGGAGCTGGTGTGGGGCCCCCAGGTTTGAGTTCCTGGAGCTGGTGTTGGGGTCCCAGGGGTTGGGCCCTGGAGCTGGGGTTGGGGCCCCAGGGGTTAGGCCCCTGGAGCTATGGTTCGGCGCTCAGGGGTTGGGCCCCTGGAGCTGGTGTTGGGGCCCCCAGGGGTTGGGCCCTTGGAGCTGGGTTGGGGCCCCCGGGGGTTAGGCCCCTGGAGCTATGGTTCGGGCGCTCAGGGGTTGGGCCCCTGGAGCTGGTGTTGGGGCCCCAGGGGTTGGGCCCCTGGAGCTGGGGTTGGGGGCCCCAGGGGTTAGGCCCCTGGAGCTATGGTTCGGGCGCTCAGGGGTTGGGCCCCTGGAGCTGGTGTTGGGGCCCCAGGGTTAGGCCCCTGGAGCTATGGTTCGGGCGCTCAGGGGTTGGGCCCCTGGAGCTGGTGTTGGGGCCCCCAGGGGTTGGGCCCCTGGAGCTGGTGTTGGGGCCCCCAGGGATTGGGCCCCTGGAGCTATGTTTCGGGCGCTCTGGGGTTGGGCCCCTGGAGCTGGTGTTGGGGACCCAGGTTTTAGGCCCGTGGAGCTATGGTTCAGGCACTCAGGGGTTGGACCCCTGGAGCTATGGTTCGGGCGCTCAGGGGTTGGTTCCCTGGAGCTAGGGTCGAGGGCCCCAGGGGTGGGGCCCCTGGAGCTGCTGTTGGGGCCCCCAGGTTTTGAGTTCCTGGAGATTGTGTTGGGGTTCGCAGGGGTTGGGCCCCTGGAGCTGTGGTTGGGCCCCCCAGGGTTTAGGCCCCTGGAGCTATGGTTCGGGCGCTCAGGGGTTGGGCCCCTGGAGCTGGTGTTGGGGCCCCAGGGGTTGGGCCCCTGGAGGTGGGGTTGGGGCCCCCGGGGGTTAGGCCCCTATAGCTATGGTTCGGGCGCTCAGGGGTTGGGCCCCTGGAGCTGGTGTTGGGGCCTCAGGGATTAGGCCCCTGGAGCTATGGTTCAGGCGCTAAGGGTTTGGGACCCTGGAGCTGGTGTTGGGGCCCCCAGGGGTTGGGCCCTGGAGCTGGTGTTGGGGCCCCCAGGGGTTAGGCCCCTGGAGCTATGGTTCGGGCGCTCAGGGGTTGGGCCGCTGGAGCTGGTGTTGGGGCCCCTGACCTAATGTCACCCCTTGCTCTCCCATCCCCCACACAGACAGTCCCGACTCCATCACAGTAATGCCCAGAGCATTTCACGCATGGAGCAACAGTAACACTGTGTGGCCATGCAGGGTAATGCCCAGAGCATTTCCTGCATGGAGCAAGAGTGACACCGTGTGGCCACATAGGGTAGTGCACAGAGCATTTCCCCGCATGGAGCTATGGTTCGGGAGCTCTGGGGTTGGGCCCCTGTAGCTGGTGTTGGGACTCCCAGGGGTTGGGCCCCTGGAGCTGGTGTTGGGGCCCCAGGGGTTAAGGTTCGGGCGCTCAGGGGTTGGGCCCTTGGAGCTGGCGTGCGGGCCCCCAGGGAATAGGCCCCTAGAGCTATGGTTTGCTCACTCTGGGGTTCTGCCCCTGGAGCTGGTGTTGGGGCTCCCAGGGGTTGGGCTCCTGCAGCTGGTGTTGGGGACCCAGGGGTTAGGGCCCTGGAGCTATGGTTCAGGCGCTCAGGGGTTGGGACCCTGGAGCTGGTTTTGGGGCCTCCAGTGGTTGGGACCCTGGAGCTGCGGTTGGGGCCTCCAGGGGTTAGCCCCTGGATCTTTGGTTCGGCCGCTCATTGGTTGGGCCCCTGGAGCTGGTGTTGGGGCCCCAAGGGGTTGGGCCCCTGGAGCTGGTGTTGGGGACCCAGGGGTTAGGGCCCTGGAGCTATGGTTCAGGCGCTCAGGGGTTGGGCCCCTGGAGCTATGGTTCGGGCGCTCAGGGGTTGGGCCCCTGGAGCTGGGGTGGAGGGCCCCAGCGGTTGGGCCCCTGGAGCTGGTGTTGGGGCCCCAGGGATTGGGCCCCTGGAGCTATGTTTCGGGCGCTCTGGGGTTGGGCCCCTGGAGCTGGTGTTGGGGACCCAGGTTTTAGGCCCGTGGAGCTATGGTTCAGGCACTCAGGGGTTGGACCCCTGGAGCTATGGTTCGGGCGCTCAGGGGTTGGTTCCCTGGAGCTAGGGTCGAGGGCCCCAGGGGTGGGGCCCCTGGAGCTGCTGTTGGGGCCCCCAGGTTTTGAGTTCCTGGAGATTGTGTTGGGGTTCGCAGGGGTTGGGCCCCTGGAGCTGTGGTTGGGCCCCCCAGGGTTTAGGCCCCTGGAGCTATGGTTCGGGCGCTCAGGGGTTGGGCCCCTGGAGCTGGTGTTGGGGCCCCCAGGGGTTGGGCCCCTGGAGGTGGGTTGGGGCCCCCGGGGTTAGGCCCCTATAGCTATGGTTCGGGCGCTCAGGGGTTGGGCCCCTGGAGCTGGTGTTGGGGACCAAGGTTTTAGGCCCGTGGAGCTATGGTTCAGGCACTCAGGGGTTGGACCCCTGGAGCTATGGTTCGGGCGCTCAGGGGTTGGTTCCCTGGAGCTAGGGTCGAGGGGCCCCAGGGTGGGGCCCTGGAGCTGCTGTTGGGGCCCCAGGTTTGAGTTCCTGGAGATTGTGTTGGGGTTCCAGGGGTTGGGCCCTGGAGCTTTGGTTGGGCCCCCAGGGTTTAGGCCCCTGGAGCTATGGTTCGGGCGCTCAGGGGTTGGGCCCCTGGAGCTGGTGTTGGGGCCCCAGGGGTTGGGCCCCTGGAGGTGGGATTTGGGCCCCCGGGGGTTAGGCCCCTATAGCTATGGTTCGGGCGCTCAGGGGTTGGGCCCCTGGAGCTGGTGTTGGGGACCCAGGTTTTAGGCCCGTGGAGCTATGGTTCCGGCACTCAGGGGTTGGACCCCTGGAGCTATGGTTCGGGCGCTCAGGGGTTGGTTCCCTGGAGCTAGGGTCGAGGGCCCCAGGGGTGGGGCCCCTGGAGCTGCTGTTGGGGCCCCCAGGTTTTGAGTTCCTGGAGATTGTGTTGGGGTTCGCAGGGGTTGGGCCCCTGGAGCTGTGGTGGGGCCCCAGGGGTTAGGCCCCTGGAGCTATGGTTCGGGCGCTCAGGGGTTGGGCCCCTGGAGCTGGTGTTGGGGCCCCAGGGGTTGGGCCCCTGGAGGTGGGGTTGGGCCCCCGGGGGTTAGGCCCCTATAGCTATGGTTCGGGCGCTCAGGGGTTGGGCCCCTGGAGCTGGTGTTGGGGCCCTCAGGGATTAGGCCCCTGGAGCTATGGTTCAGGCGCTAAGGGTTTGGGACCCTGGAGCTGGTGTTGGGGCCCCAGGGGTTGGGCCCCTGGAGCTGGTGTTGGGGCCCCAGGGGCTAGGCCCCTGTAGCTATGGTTCGGGCGCTCAGGGATTGGGCCCCTGGAGCTGGTTTGGGGCCCCCAGGGGTTGGGCCCTTGGAGCTGGTGTTGGGGCCCCCAGGGGTTAGGCCCCTGGAGCTATGGTTCGGGCGCTCAGGGGTTGGGCCGCTGGAGCTGGTGTTGGGGCCCCTGACCTAATGTCACCCCTTGCTCTCCCATCCCCCACACAGACAGTCCCGACTCCATCACAGTAATGCCCAGAGCATTTCACGCATGGAGCAACAGTAACACTGTGTGGCCATGCAGGGTAATGCCCAGAGCATTTCCTGCATGGAGCAAGAGTGACACCGTGTGGCCACATAGGGTAGTGCACAGAGCATTTCCCCGCATGGAGCTATGGTTCGGGAGCTCTGGGGTTGGGCCCCTGTAGCTGGTGTTGGGACTCCCAGGGGTTGGGCCCCTGGAGCTGGTGTTGGGGCCCCAGGGGTTAAGGTTCGGGCGCTCAGGGGTTGGGCCCTTGGAGCTGGCGTGCGGGCCCCCAGGGAATAGGCCCCTAGAGCTATGGTTTGCTCACTCTGGGGTTCTGCCCCTGGAGCTGGTGTTGGGGCTCCCAGGGGTTGGGCTCCTGCAGCTGGTGTTGGGGACCCAGGGGTTAGGCCCCTGGAGCTATGGTTCAGGCGCTCAGGGGTTGGGACCCTGGAGCTGGGTTTGGGGCCTCCAGTGGTTGGGACCCTGGAGCTGCGGTTGGGGCCTCCAGGGGTTAGCCCCTGGATCTTTGGTTCGGCCGCTCATTGGTTGGGCCCCTGGAGCTGGTGTTGGGGCCCCAAGGGGTTGGGCCCCTGGAGCTGGTGTTGGGGACCCAGGGGTTAGGGCCCTGGAGCTATGGTTCAGGCGCTCAGGGGTTGGGCCCCTGGAGCTATGGTTCGGGCGCTCAGGGGTTGGGCCCCTGGAGCTGGGGTGGAGGGCCCCAGCGGTTGGGCCCTGGAGCTGGTGTTGGGGCCCCCAGGGATTGGGCCCCTGGAGCTATGTTTCGGGCGCTCTGGGGTTGGGCCCCTGGAGCTGGTGTTGGGGACCCAGGTTTTAGGCCCGTGGAGCTATGGTTCAGGCACTCAGGGGTTGGACCCTTGAGCTATGGTTCGGGCGCTCAGGGGTTGGTTCCCTGGAGCTAGGGTCGAGGGCCCCAGGGGTGGGGCCCCTGGAGCTGCTGTGGGGCCCCCAGGTTTTGAGTTCCTGGAGATTGTGTTGGGGTTCGCAGGGGTTGGGCCCTGGAGCTGTGGTTGGCCCCCCAGGGTTTAGGCCCCTGGAGCTATGGTTCGGGCGCTCAGGGGTTGGGCCCCTGGAGCTGGTGTTGGGGCCCCAGGGGTTAAGGTTCGGGCGCTCAGGGGTTGGGCCCTTGGAGCTGGCGTGCGGGCCCCCAGGGAATAGGCCCCTAGAGCTATGGTTTGCTCACTCTGGGGTTCGGCCCCTGGAGCTGGTGTTGGGGCTCCCAGGGGTTGGGCCCCTGGAGCTGGTGTTGGGGCCCCAGGGGTTAGGCCCCTGGAGCTATGGTTCAGGCGCTCAGGGGTTGGGGCCCTGGAGCTGGTTTGGGCCCTCCAGTGGTTGGGCCCTGGAGCTGGCGGTGGGGCCTCCAGGGGTTAGCCCCTGGAGCTTGTGTTCGGCCGCTCAGGGGTTGGGCCCCTGGAGCTGGTGTTGGGGCCCCAAGGGGTTGGGCCCCTGGAGCTGGTGTTGGGGACCCAGGGGTTAGGGCCCTGGAGCTATGGTTCAGGCGCTCAGGGGTTGGGCCCCTGGAGCTATGGTTCGGGCGCTCAGGGGTTGGGCCCCTGGAGCTGGGGTGGAGGGCCCCAGCGGTTGGGCCCCTGGAGCTGGTGTTGGGGCCCCCAGGGATGGGCCCCTGGAGCTATGTTTCGGGCGCTCTGGGGTTGGGCCCTGGAGCTGGTGTTGGGGACCCAGGTTTTAGGCCCGTGGAGCTATGGTTCAGGCACTCAGGGGTTGGACCCCTGGAGCTATGGTTCGGGCGCTCAGGGGTTGGTTCCCTGGAGCTTGGGTCGAGGGCCCCAGGGGTGGGGCCCCTGGAGCTGCTGTTGGGGCCCCAGGTTTGAGCCCTGGAGATTTGTTGGGGTTCGCAGGGGTTGGGCCCCTGGAGCTGGGTTGGGCCCCCAGGGTTTAGGCCCCTGGAGCTATGTTTCGGGCGCTCAGGGTTGGGCCCCTGGAGCTGGTGTTGGGGCCCCAGGGGTTGGGCCCCTGGAGCTGGGTTGGGGCCCCAGGGGTTAGGCCCCTGGAGCTATGGTTCGGGCGCTCAGGGGTTGGGCCCTTGGAGCTGGTGTTGGGGCCCCCAGGGGTTGGGCCCCTGGAGCTGGGGTGGAGGGCCCCAGGGGTTGGGCCCCTGGAGCTGGTGTTGGGGCGCTCAGGGGTTGGGCCCCTGGAGCTGGTGTTGGGGCCCCAGGGGTTAGGCCCCTGGAGCTATGGTTCGGGCGCTCAGGGGTTGGGCCCCTGGAGCTGGTGTTGGGGCCCCCAGGGGTTGGGCCCCTGGAGCTGGTGTTGGGGCCCCCAGGGGTTAGGCCCCTGGAGCTATGGTTCGGGCGCTCAGGGGTTGGGCCCCTGGAGCTGGTGTTGGGGACCCAGGTTTTAGGCCCGTGGAGCTATGTTCAGGCACTCAGGGGTTGGACCCCTGGAGCTATGGTTCGGGCGCTCAGGGGTTGGTTCCCTGGAGCTAGGGTCGAGGGCCCAGGGGTGGGGCCCCTGGAGCTGCTGTTGGGCCCCCAGGTTTTGAGTTCCTGGAGATTGTGTTGGGTTCGCAGGGGTTGGGCCCCTGGAGCTGTGGTGGGCCCCCCAGGGTTTAGGCCCCTGGAGCTATGGTTCGGGCGCTCAGGGGTTGGGCCCCTGGAGCTGGTGTTGGGGCCCCAGGGGTTGGGCCCCTGGAGGTGGGGTTGGGGCCCCGGGGGTTAGGCCCCTGGAGCTATGGTTCGGGCGCTCAGGGGTTGGGCCCTGGAGCTGGTGTTGGGGCCCTCAGGGATTAGGCCCCTGGAGCTATGGTTCAGGCGCTAAGGGTTTGGGACCCTGGAGCTGGTGTTGGGGCCCCCAGGGGTTGGGCCCCTGGAGCTGGTGTTGGGGCCCCAGGGGCTAGGCCCCGGTAGCTATGGTTCGGGCGCTCAGGGATTGGGCCCCTGGAGCTGGTTTTGGGGCCCCCAGGGGTTGGGCCCTTGGAGCTGGTGTTGGGGCCCCCAGGGGTTAGGCCCCTGGAGCTATGGTTCGGGCGCTCAGGAGTTGGGAACCTGGAGCTGGTGTTGGGGCCCTGACCTAATGTCACCCCTTGCTCTCCCATCCCCCACACAGACAGTCCCGACTCCATCACAGTAATGCCCAGAGCATTTCACGCATGGAGCAACAGTAACACTGTGTGGCCATGCAGGGTAATGCCCAGAGCATTTCCTGCATGGAGCAAGAGTGACACCGTGTGGCCACATAGGGTAGTGCACAGAGCATTTCGCGCATGGAGCTATGGTTCGGGAGCTCTGGGGTTGGGCCCCTGGAGCTGGTGTTGGGGACCCAGGGGTTGGGCCCCTGGAGCTATGGTTGGGCGCTCAGGGGTTGGCCCCTGGAGCTATGGTTCGGGCGCTCAGGGGTTGGGCCCCTGGAGCTGGGTGGGGGCCCCAGGGGTTGGGCCCCTGGAGCTGGTGTTGGGGCCTCAGGGGTTGGGCCCCTGGAGCTATGGTTCGGGCGCTCAGGGGTTGGGCCCCTGGAGCTGGTGTTGGGGACCCAGGTTTTAGGCCCGTGGAGCTATGGTTCAGGCACTCAGGGGTTGGACCCCTGGAGCTATGGTTCGGGCGCTCAGGGGTTGGTTCCCTGGAGCTAGGGTCGAGGGCCCCAGGGGTGGGGCCCCTGGAGCTGCTGTTGGGGCCCCCAGGGGTTGAGCCCCTGGAGATTGTGTTGGGGTTCCCAGGGGTTGGGCCCCTGGAGCTGTGGTTGGGCCCCCCAGGGTTTAGGCCCCTGGAGCTATGGTTCGGGCGCTCAGGGGTTGGGCCCCTGGAGCTGGTGTTGGGGCCCTCAGGGATTAGGCCCCTGGAGCTATGGTTCAGGCGCTAAGGGTTTGGGACCCTGGAGCTGGTGTTGGGGCCCCCAGGGGTTGGGCCCCTGGAGCTGGTGTTGGGGCCCCAGGGGCTAGGCCCCTGTAGCTATGGTTCGGGCGCTCAGGGATTGGGCCCCTGGAGCTGGTTTTGGGGCCCCCAGGGGTTGGGCCCTTGGAGCTGGTGTTGGGGCCCCCAGGGGTTAGGCCCCTGGAGCTATGGTTCGGGCGCTCAGGGGTTGGGCCGCTGGAGCTGGTGTTGGGGCCCCTGACCTAATGTCACCCCTTGCTCTCCCATCCCCCACACAGACAGTCCCGACTCCATCACAGTAATGCCCAGAGCATTTCACGCATGGAGCAACAGTAACACTGTGTGGCCATGCAGGGTAATGCCCAGAGCATTTCCTGCATGGAGCAAGAGTGACACCGTGTGGCCACATAGGGTAGTGCACAGAGCATTTCCCCGCATGGAGCTATGGTTCGGGAGCTCTGGGGTTGGGCCCCTGTAGCTGGTGTTGGGACTCCCAGGGGTTGGGCCCCTGGAGCTGGTGTTGGGGCCCCAGGGGTTAAGGTTCGGGCGCTCAGGGGTTGGGCCCTTGGAGCTGGCGTGCGGGCCCCCAGGGAATAGGCCCCTAGAGCTATGGTTTGCTCACTCTGGGGTTCTGCCCCTGGAGCTGGTGTTGGGGCTCCCAGGGGTTGGGCTCCTGCAGCTGGTGTTGGGGACCCAGGGGTTAGGCCCCTGGAGCTATGGTTCAGGCGCTCAGGGGTTGGGACCCTGGAGCTGGTTTTGGGGCCTCCAGTGGTTGGGACCCTGGAGCTGCGGTTGGGGCCTCCAGGGGTTAGCCCCTGGATCTTTGGTTCGGCCGCTCATTGGTTGGGCCCCTGGAGCTGGTGTTGGGGCCCCAAGGGGTTGGGCCCCTGGAGCTGGTGTTGGGGACCCAGGGGTTAGGGCCCTGGAGCTATGGTTCAGGCGCTCAGGGGTTGGGCCCCTGGAGCTATGGTTCGGGCGCTCAGGGGTTGGGCCCCTGGAGCTGGGGTGGAGGGCCCCAGCGGTTGGGCCCCTGGAGCTGGTGTTGGGGCCCCCAGGGATTGGGCCCCTGGAGCTATGTTTCGGGCGCTCTGGGGTTGGGCCCCTGGAGCTGGTGTTGGGGACCCAGGTTTTAGGCCCGTGGAGCTATGGTTCAGGCACTCAGGGGTTGGACCCCTGGAGCTATGGTTCGGGCGCTCAGGGGTTGGTTCCCTGGAGCTAGGGTCGAGGGCCCCAGGGGTGGGGCCCCTGGAGCTGCTGTTGGGGCCCCCAGGTTTTGAGTTCCTGGAGATTGTGTTGGGGTTCGCAGGGGTTGGGCCCCTGGAGCTGTGGTTGGGCCCCCCAGGGTTTAGGCCCCTGGAGCTATGGTTCGGGCGCTCAGGGGTTGGGCCCCTGGAGCTGGTGTTGGGGCCCCCAGGGGTTGGGCCCCTGGAGGTGGGGTTGGGGCCCCCGGGGGTTAGGCCCCTATAGCTATGGTTCGGGCGCTCAGGGGTTGGGCCCCTGGAGCTGGTGTTGGGGCCCTCAGGGATTAGGGCCCTGGAGCTATGGTTCAGGCGCTAAGGGTTTGGGACCCTGGAGCTGGTGTTGGGGCCCCCAGGGGTTGGGCCCCTGGAGCTGGTGTTGGGGCCCCAGGGGCTAGGCCCCTGTAGCTATGGTTCGGGCGCTCAGGGATTGGGCCCCTGGAGCTGGTTTTGGGGCCCCCAGGGGTTGGGCCCTTGGAGCTGGTGTTGGGGCCCCCAGGGGTTAGGCCCCTGGAGCTATGGTTCGGGCGCTCAGGGGTTGGGCCGCTGGAGCTGGTGTTGGGGCCCCTGACCTAATGTCACCCCTTGCTCTCCCATCCCCCACACAGACAGTCCCGACTCCATCACAGTAATGCCCAGAGCATTTCACGCATGGAGCAACAGTAACACTGTGTGGCCATGCAGGGTAATGCCCAGAGCATTTCCTGCATGGAGCAAGAGTGACACCGTGTGGCCACATAGGGTAGTGCACAGAGCATTTCCCCGCATGGAGCTATGGTTCGGGAGCTCTGGGGTTGGGCCCCTGTAGCTGGTGTTGGGACTCCCAGGGGTTGGGCCCCTGGAGCTGGTGTTGGGGCCCCAGGGGTTAAGGTTCGGGCGCTCAGGGGTTGGGCCCTTGGAGCTGGCGTGCGGGCCCCCAGGGAATAGGCCCCTAGAGCTATGGTTTGCTCACTCTGGGGTTCTGCCCCTGGAGCTGGTGTTGGGGCTCCCAGGGGTTGGGCTCCTGCAGCTGGTGTTGGGGACCCAGGGGTTAGGCCCCTGGAGCTATGGTTCAGGCGCTCAGGGGTTGGGACCCTGGAGCTGGTTTTGGGGCCTCCAGTGGTTGGGACCCTGGAGCTGCGGTTGGGGCCTCCAGGGGTTAGCCCCTGGATCTTTGGTTCGGCCGCTCATTGGTTGGGCCCCTGGAGCTGGTGTTGGGGCCCCAAGGGGTTGGGCCCCTGGAGCTGGTGTTGGGGACCCAGGGGTTAGGGCCCTGGAGCTATGGTTCAGGCGCTCAGGGGTTGGGCCCCTGGAGCTATGGTTCGGGCGCTCAGGGGTTGGGCCCCTGGAGCTGGGGTGGAGGGCCCCAGCGGTTGGGCCCCTGGAGCTGGTGTTGGGGCCCCCAGGGATTGGGCCCCTGGAGCTAGGTTTCGGGCGCTCTGGGGTTGGGCCCCTGGAGCTGGTGTTGGGGACCCAGGTTTTAGGCCCGTGGAGCTATGGTTCAGGCACTCAGGGGTTGGACCCCTGGAGCTATGGTTCGGGCGCTCAGGGGTTGGTTCCCTGGAGCTAGGGTCGAGGGCCCCAGGGGTGGGGCCCCTGGAGCTGCTGTTGGGGCCCCCAGGTTTTGAGTTCCTGGAGATTGTGTTGGGGTTCGCAGGGGTTGGGCCCCTGGAGCTGTGGTTGGGCCCCCCAGGGTTTAGGCCCCTGGAGCTATGGTTCGGGCGCTCAGGGGTTGGGCCCCTGGAGCTGGTGTTGGGGCCCCCAGGGGTTGGGCCCCTGGAGGTGGGGTTGGGGCCCCCGGGGGTTAGGCCCCTATAGCTATGGTTCGGGCGCTCAGGGGTTGGGCCCCTGGAGCTGGTGTTGGGGCCCTCAGGGATTAGGGCCCTGGAGCTATGGTTCAGGCGCTAAGGGTTTGGGACCCTGGAGCTGGTGTTGGGGCCCCCAGGGGTTGGGCCCCTGGAGCTGGTGTTGGGGCCCCAGGGGCTAGGCCCCTGTAGCTATGGTTCGGGCGCTCAGGGATTGGGCCCCTGGAGCTGGTTTTGGGGCCCCCAGGGGTTGGGCCCGTGGAGCTGGTGTTGGGGCCCCCAGGGGTTAGGCCCCTGGAGCTATGGTTCGGGCGCTCAGGGGTTGGGCCGCTGGAGCTGGTGTTGGGGCCCCTGACCTAATGTCACCCCTTGCTCTCCCATCCCCCACACAGACAGTCCCGACTCCATCACAGTAATGCCCAGAGCATTTCACGCATGGAGCAACAGTAACACTGTGTGGCCATGCAGGGTAATGCCCAGAGCATTTCCTGCATGGAGCAAGAGTGACACCGTGTGGCCACATAGGGTAGTGCACAGAGCATTTCCCCGCATGGAGCTATGGTTCGGGAGCTCTGGGGTTGGGCCCCTGTAGCTGGTGTTGGGACTCCCAGGGGTTGGGCCCCTGGAGCTGGTGTTGGGGCCCCAGGGGTTAAGGTTCGGGCGCTCAGGGGTTGGGCCCTTGGAGCTGGCGTGCGGGCCCCCAGGGAATAGGCCCCTAGAGCTATGGTTTGCTCACTCTGGGGTTCTGCCCCTGGAGCTGGTGTTGGGGCTCCCAGGGGTTGGGCTCCTGCAGCTGGTGTTGGGGACCCAGGGGTTAGGCCCCTGGAGCTATGGTTCAGGCGCTCAGGGGTTGGGACCCTGGAGCTGGTTTTGGGGCCTCCAGTGGTTGGGACCCTGGAGCTGCGGTTGGGGCCTCCAGGGGTTAGCCCCTGGATCTTTGGTTCGGCCGCTCATTGGTTGGGCCCCTGGAGCTGGTGTTGGGGCCCCAAGGGGTTGGGCCCCTGGAGCTGGTGTTGGGGACCCAGGGGTTAGGGCCCTGGAGCTATGGTTCAGGCGCTCAGGGGTTGGGCCCCTGGAGCTATGGTTCGGGCGCTCAGGGGTTGGGCCCCTGGAGCTGGGGTGGAGGGCCCCAGCGGTTGGGCCCCTGGAGCTGGTGTTGGGGCCCCCAGGGATTGGGCCCCTGGAGCTATGTTTCGGGCGCTCTGGGGTTGGGCCCCTGGAGCTGGTGTTGGGGACCCAGGTTTTAGGCCCGTGGAGCTATGGTTCAGGCACTCAGGGGTTGGACCCCTGGAGCTATGGTTCGGGCGCTCAGGGGTTGGTTCCCTGGAGCTAGGGTCGAGGGCCCCAGGGGTGGGGCCCCTGGAGCTGCTGTTGGGGCCCCCAGGTTTTGAGTTCCTGGAGATTGTGTTGGGGTTCGCAGGGGTTGGGCCCCTGGAGCTGTGGTTGGGCCCCCCAGGGTTTAGGCCCCTGGAGCTATGGTTCGGGCGCTCAGGGGTTGGGCCCCTGGAGCTGGTGTTGGGGCCCTCAGGGGTTAGGCCCCTGGAGCTATGGTTCGGGCGCTAAGGGTTTGGGACCCTGGAGCTGGTGTTGGGGCCCCCAGGGGTTGGGCCCTGGAGCTGGTGTTGGGGCCCCAGGGGCTAGGCCCCTGTAGCTATGGTTCGGGCGCTCAGGGATTGGGCCCCTGGAGCTGGTTTTGGGGCCCCCAGGGGTTGGGCCCTTGGAGCTGGTGTTGGGGCCCCCAGGGGTTAGGCCCCTGGAGCTATGGTTCGGGCGCTCAGGGGTTGGGCCGCTGGAGCTGGTGTTGGGGCCCCTGACCTAATGTCACCCCTTGCTCTCCCATCCCCCACACAGACAGTCCCGACTCCATCACAGTAATGCCCAGAGCATTTCACGCATGGAGCAACAGTAACACTGTGTGGCCATGCAGGGTAATGCCCAGAGCATTTCCTGCATGGAGCAAGAGTGACACCGTGTGGCCACATAGGGTAGTGCACAGAGCATTTCCCCGCATGGAGCTATGGTTCGGGAGCTCTGGGGTTGGGCCCCTGTAGCTGGTGTTGGGACTCCCAGGGGTTGGGCCCCTGGAGCTGGTGTTGGGGCCCCAGGGGTTAAGGTTCGGGCGCTCAGGGGTTGGGCCCTTGGAGCTGGCGTGCGGGCCCCCAGGGAATAGGCCCCTAGAGCTATGGTTTGCTCACTCTGGGGTTCTGCCCCTGGAGCTGGTGTTGGGGCTCCCAGGGGTTGGGCTCCTGCAGCTGGTGTTGGGGACCCAGGGGTTAGGCCCCTGGAGCTATGGTTCAGGCGCTCAGGGGTTGGGACCCTGGAGCTGGTTTTGGGGCCTCCAGTGGTTGGGACCCTGGAGCTGCGGTTGGGGCCTCCAGGGGTTAGCCCCTGGATCTTTGGTTCGGCCGCTCATTGGTTGGGCCCCTGGAGCTGGTGTTGGGGCCCCAAGGGGTTGGGCCCCTGGAGCTGGTGTTGGGGACCCAGGGGTTAGGGCCCTGGAGCTATGGTTCAGGCGCTCAGGGGTTGGGCCCCTGGAGCTATGGTTCGGGCGCTCAGGGGTTGGGCCCCTGGAGCTGGGGTGGAGGGCCCCAGCGGTTGGGCCCCTGGAGCTGGTGTTGGGGCCCCCAGGGATTGGGCCCCTGGAGCTATGTTTCGGGCGCTCTGGGGTTGGGCCCCTGGAGCTGGTGTTGGGGACCCAGGTTTTAGGCCCGTGGAGCTATGGTTCAGGCACTCAGGGGTTGGTTCCCTGGAGCTAGGGTCGAGGGCCCCAGGGGTGGGGCCCCTGGAGCTGCTGTTGGGGCCCCCAGGTTTTGAGTTCCTGGAGATTGTGTTGGGGTTCGCAGGGGTTGGGCCCCTGGAGCTGTGGTTGGGCCCCCCAGGGTTTAGGCCCCTGGAGCTATGGTTCGGGCGCTCAGGGGTTGGGCCCCTGGAGCTGGTGTTGGGGCCCCCAGGGGTTGGGCCCCTGGAGGTGGGGTTGGGGCCCCCGGGGGTTAGGCCCCTATAGCTATGGTTCGGGCGCTCAGGGGTTGGGCCCCTGGAGCTGGTGTTGGGGCCCTCAGGGATTAGGGCCCTGGAGCTATGGTTCAGGCGCTAAGGGTTTGGGACCCTGGAGCTGGTGTTGGGGCCCCCAGGGGTTGGGCCCCTGGAGCTGGTGTTGGGGCCCCAGGGGCTAGGCCCCTGTAGCTATGGTTCGGGCGCTCAGGGATTGGGCCCCTGGAGCTGGTTTTGGGGCCCCCAGGGGTTGGGCCCTTGGAGCTGGTGTTGGGGCCCCC
Organism: Gopherus flavomarginatus; assembly: GCF_025201925.1. Taxonomy (NCBI): domain Eukaryota; kingdom Metazoa; phylum Chordata; order Testudines; family Testudinidae; genus Gopherus; species Gopherus flavomarginatus. The sequence continues at coordinate 89,663 of NW_026114765.1, read as the reverse complement.
AGGGGTTAGGCCCCTGGAGCTATGGTTCGGGCGCTCAGGGGTTGGGCCGCTGGAGCTGGTGTTGGGGCCCCTGACCTAATGTCACCCCTTGCTCTCCCATCCCCCACACAGACAGTCCCGACTCCATCACAGTAATGCCCAGAGCATTTCACGCATGGAGCAACAGTAACACTGTGTGGCCATGCAGGGTAATGCCCAGAGCATTTCCTGCATGGAGCAAGAGTGACACCGTGTGGCCACATAGGGTAGTGCACAGAGCATTTCCCCGCATGGAGCTATGGTTCGGGAGCTCTGGGGTTGGGCCCCTGTAGCTGGTGTTGGGACTCCCAGGGGTTGGGCCCCTGGAGCTGGTGTTGGGGCCCCAGGGGTTAAGGTTCGGGCGCTCAGGGGTTGGGCCCTTGGAGCTGGCGTGCGGGCCCCCAGGGAATAGGCCCCTAGAGCTATGGTTTGCTCACTCTGGGGTTCTGCCCCTGGAGCTGGTGTTGGGGCTCCCAGGGGTTGGGCTCCTGCAGCTGGTGTTGGGGACCCAGGGGTTAGGCCCCTGGAGCTATGGTTCAGGCGCTCAGGGGTTGGGACCCTGGAGCTGGTTTTGGGGCCTCCAGTGGTTGGGACCCTGGAGCTGCGGTTGGGGCCTCCAGGGGTTAGCCCCTGGATCTTTGGTTCGGCCGCTCATTGGTTGGGCCCCTGGAGCTGGTGTTGGGGCCCCAAGGGGTTGGGCCCCTGGAGCTGGTGTTGGGGACCCAGGGGTTAGGGCCCTGGAGCTATGGTTCAGGCGCTCAGGGGTTGGGCCCCTGGAGCTATGGTTCGGGCGCTCAGGGGTTGGTACCCTGGAGCTGGGGTGGAGGGCCCCAGCGGTTGGGCCCCTGGAGCTGGTGTTGGGGCCCCCAGGGATTGGGCCCCTGGAGCTATGTTTCGGGCGCTCTGGGGTTGGGCCCCTGGAGCTGGTGTTGGGGACCCAGGTTTTAGGCCCGTGGAGCTATGGTTCAGGCACTCAGGGGTTGGACCCCTGGAGCTATGGTTCGGGCGCTCAGGGGTTGGTTCCCTGGAGCTAGGGTCGAGGGCCCCAGGGGTGGGGCCCCTGGAGCTGCTGTTGGGGCCCCCAGGTTTTGAGTTCCTGGAGATTGTGTTGGGGTTCGCAGGGGTTGGGCCCCTGGAGCTGTGGTTGGGCCCCCCAGGGTTTAGGCCCCTGGAGCTATGGTTCGGGCGCTCAGGGGTTGGGCCCCTGGAGCTGGTGTTGGGGCCCTCAGGGATTAGGCCCCTGGAGCTATGGTTCAGGCGCTAAGGGTTTGGGACCCTGGAGCTGGTGTTGGGGCCCCCAGGGGTTGGGCCCCTGGAGCTGGTGTTGGGGCCCCAGGGGCTAGGCCCCTGTAGCTATGGTTCGGGCGCTCAGGGATTGGGCCCCTGGAGCTGGTTTTGGGGCCCCCAGGGGTTGGGCCCTTGGAGCTGGTGTTGGGGCCCCCAGGGGTTAGGCCCCTGGAGCTATGGTTCGGGCGCTCAGGGGTTGGGCCGCTGGAGCTGGTGTTGGGGCCCCTGACCTAATGTCACCCCTTGCTCTCCCATCCCCCACACAGACAGTCCCGACTCCATCACAGTAATGCCCAGAGCATTTCACGCATGGAGCAACAGTAACACTGTGTGGCCATGCAGGGTAATGCCCAGAGCATTTCCTGCATGGAGCAAGAGTGACACCGTGTGGCCACATAGGGTAGTGCACAGAGCATTTCCCCGCATGGAGCTATGGTTCGGGAGCTCTGGGGTTGGGCCCCTGTAGCTGGTGTTGGGACTCCCAGGGGTTGGGCCCCTGGAGCTGGTGTTGGGGCCCCAGGGGTTAAGGTTCGGGCGCTCAGGGGTTGGGCCCTTGGAGCTGGCGTGCGGGCCCCCAGGGAATAGGCCCCTAGAGCTATGGTTTGCTCACTCTGGGGTTCTGCCCCTGGAGCTGGTGTTGGGGCTCCCAGGGGTTGGGCTCCTGCAGCTGGTGTTGGGGACCCAGGGGTTAGGCCCCTGGAGCTATGGTTCAGGCGCTCAGGGGTTGGGACCCTGGAGCTGGTTTTGGGGCCTCCAGTGGTTGGGACCCTGGAGCTGCGGTTGGGGCCTCCAGGGGTTAGCCCCTGGATCTTTGGTTCGGCCGCTCATTGGTTGGGCCCCTGGAGCTGGTGTTGGGGCCCCAAGGGGTTGGGCCCCTGGAGCTGGTGTTGGGGACCCAGGGGTTAGGGCCCTGGAGCTATGGTTCAGGCGCTCAGGGGTTGGGCCCCTGGAGCTATGGTTCGGGCGCTCAGGGGTTGGGCCCCTGGAGCTGGGGTGGAGGGCCCCAGCGGTTGGGCCCCTGGAGCTGGTGTTGGGGCCCCCAGGGATTGGGCCCCTGGAGCTATGTTTCGGGCGCTCTGGGGTTGGGCCCCTGGAGCTGGTGTTGGGGACCCAGGTTTTAGGCCCGTGGAGCTATGGTTCGGGCGCTCAGGGGTTGGTTCCCTGGAGCTAGGGTCGAGGGCCCCAGGGGTGGGGCCCCTGGAGCTGCTGTTGGGGCCCCCAGGTTTTGAGTTCCTGGAGATTGTGTTGGGGTTCGCAGGGGTTGGGCCCCTGGAGCTGTGGTTGGGCCCCCCAGGGTTTAGGCCCCTGGAGCTATGGTTCGGGCGCTCAGGGGTTGGGCCCCTGGAGCTGGTGTTGGGGCCCCCAGGGGTTGGGCCCCTGGAGGTGGGGTTGGGGCCCCCGGGGGTTAGGCCCCTATAGCTATGGTTCGGGCGCTCAGGGGTTGGGCCCCTGGAGCTGGTGTTGGGGCCCTCAGGGATTAGGGCCCTGGAGCTATGGTTCAGGCGCTAAGGGTTTGGGACCCTGGAGCTGGTGTTGGGGCCCCCAGGGGTTGGGCCCCTGGAGCTGGTGTTGGGGCCCCAGGGGCTAGGCCCCTGTAGCTATGGTTCGGGCGCTCAGGGATTGGGCCCCTGGAGCTGGTTTTGGGGCCCCCAGGGGTTGGGCCCTTGGAGCTGGTGTTGGGGCCCCCAGGGGTTAGGCCCCTGGAGCTATGGTTCGGGCGCTCAGGGGTTGGGCCGCTGGAGCTGGTGTTGGGGCCCCTGACCTAATGTCACCCCTTGCTCTCCCATCCCCCACACAGACAGTCCCGACTCCATCACAGTAATGCCCAGAGCATTTCACGCATGGAGCAACAGTAACACTGTGTGGCCATGCAGGGTAATGCCCAGAGCATTTCCTGCATGGAGCAAGAGTGACACCGTGTGGCCACATAGGGTAGTGCACAGAGCATTTCCCCGCATGGAGCTATGGTTCGGGAGCTCTGGGGTTGGGCCCCTGTAGCTGGTGTTGGGACTCCCAGGGGTTGGGCCCCTGGAGCTGGTGTTGGGGCCCCAGGGGTTAAGGTTCGGGCGCTCAGGGGTTGGGCCCTTGGAGCTGGCGTGCGGGCCCCCAGGGAATAGGCCCCTAGAGCTATGGTTTGCTCACTCTGGGGTTCTGCCCCTGGAGCTGGTGTTGGGGCTCCCAGGGGTTGGGCTCCTGCAGCTGGTGTTGGGGACCCAGGGGTTAGGCCCCTGGAGCTATGGTTCAGGCGCTCAGGGGTTGGGGGACCCTGGAGCTGGTTTTGGGGCCTCCAGTGGTTGGGACCCTGGAGCTGCGGTTGGGGCCTCCAGGGGTTAGCCCCTGGATCTTTGGTTCGGCCGCTCATTGGTTGGGCCCCTGGAGCTGGTGTTGGGGCCCCAAGGGGTTGGGCCCCTGGAGCTGGTGTTGGGGACCCAGGGGTTAGGGCCCTGGAGCTATGGTTCAGGCGCTCAGGGGTTGGGCCCCTGGAGCTATGGTTCGGGCGCTCAGGGGTTGGGCCCCTGGAGCTGGGGTGGAGGGCCCCAGCGGTTGGGCCCCTGGAGCTGGTGTTGGGGCCCCCAGGGATTGGGCCCCTGGAGCTATGTTTCGGGCGCTCTGGGGTTGGGCCCCTGGAGCTGGTGTTGGGGACCCAGGTTTTAGGCCCGTGGAGCTATGGTTCAGGCACTCAGGGGTTGGACCCCTGGAGCTATGGTTCGGGCGCTCAGGGGTTGGTTCCCTGGAGCTAGGGTCGAGGGCCCCAGGGGTGGGGCCCCTGGAGCTGCTGTTGGGGCCCCCAGGTTTTGAGTTCCTGGAGATTGTGTTGGGGTTCGCAGGGGTTGGGCCCCTGGAGCTGTGGTTGGGCCCCCCAGGGTTTAGGCCCCTGGAGCTATGGTTCGGGCGCTCAGGGGTTGGGCCCCTGGAGCTGGTGTTGGGGCCCCCAGGGGTTGGGCCCCTGGAGGTGGGGTTGGGGCCCCCGGGGGTTAGGCCCCTATAGCTATGGTTCGGGCGCTCAGGGGTTGGGCCCCTGGAGCTGGTGTTGGGGCCCTCAGGGATTAGGGCCCTGGAGCTATGGTTCAGGCGCTAAGGGTTTGGGACCCTGGAGCTGGTGTTGGGGTCCCCAGGGGTTGGGCCCCTGGAGCTGGTGTTGGGGCCCCAGGGGCTAGGCCCCTGTAGCTATGGTTCGGGCGCTCAGGGATTGGGCCCCTGGAGCTGGTTTTGGGGCCCCCAGGGGTTGGGCCCTTGGAGCTGGTGTTGGGGCCCCCAGGGGTTAGGCCCCTGGAGCTATGGTTCGGGCGCTCAGGGGTTGGGCCGCTGGAGCTGGTGTTGGGGCCCCTGACCTAATGTCACCCCTTGCTCTCCCATCCCCCACACAGACAGTCCCGACTCCATCACAGTAATGCCCAGAGCATTTCACGCATGGAGCAACAGTAACACTGTGTGGCCATGCAGGGTAATGCCCAGAGCATTTCCTGCATGGAGCAAGAGTGACACCGTGTGGCCACATAGGGTAGTGCACAGAGCATTTCCCCGCATGGAGCTATGGTTCGGGAGCTCTGGGGTTGGGCCCCTGTAGCTGGTGTTGGGACTCCCAGGGGTTGGGCCCCTGGAGCTGGTGTTGGGGCCCCAGGGGTTAAGGTTCGGGCGCTCAGGGGTTGGGCCCTTGGAGCTGGCGTGCGGGCCCCCAGGGAATAGGCCCCTAGAGCTATGGTTTGCTCACTCTGGGGTTCTGCCCCTGGAGCTGGTGTTGGGGCTCCCAGGGGTTGGGCTCCTGCAGCTGGTGTTGGGGACCCAGGGGTTAGGCCCCTGGAGCTATGGTTCAGGCGCTCAGGGGTTGGGACCCTGGAGCTGGTTTTGGGGCCTCCAGTGGTTGGGACCCTGGAGCTGCGGTTGGGGCCTCCAGGGGTTAGCCCCTGGATCTTTGGTTCGGCCGCTCATTGGTTGGGCCCCTGGAGCTGGTGTTGGGGCCCCAAGGGGTTGGGCCCCTGGAGCTGGTGTTGGGGACCCAGGGGTTAGGGCCCTGGAGCTATGGTTCAGGCGCTCAGGGGTTGGGCCCCTGGAGCTATGGTTCGGGCGCTCAGGGGTTGGGCCCCTGGAGCTGGGGTGGAGGGCCCCAGCGGTTGGGCCCCTGGAGCTGGTGTTGGGGCCCCCAGGGATTGGGCCCCTGGAGCTATGTTTCGGGCGCTCTGGGGTTGGGCCCCTGGAGCTGGTGTTGGGGACCCAGGTTTTAGGCCCGTGGAGCTATGGTTCAGGCACTCAGGGGTTGGACCCCTGGAGCTATGGTTCGGGCGCTCCGGGGTTGGTTCCCTGGAGCTAGGGTCGAGGGCCCCAGGGGTGGGGCCCCTGGAGCTGCTGTTGGGGCCCCCAGGTTTTGAGTTCCTGGAGATTGTGTTGGGGTTCGCAGGGGTTGGGCCCCTGGAGCTGTGGTTGGGCCCCCCAGGGTTTAGGCCCCTGGAGCTATGGTTCGGGCGCTCAGGGGTTGGGCCCCTGGAGCTGGTGTTGGGGCCCCCAGGGGTTGGGCCCCTGGAGGTGGGGTTGGGGCCCCCGGGGGTTAGGCCCCTATAGCTATGGTTCGGGCGCTCAGGGGTTGGGCCCCTGGAGCTGGTGTTGGGGCCCTCAGGGATTAGGGCCCTGGAGCTATGGTTCAGGCGCTAAGGGTTTGGGACCCTGGAGCTGGTGTTGGGGCCCCCAGGGGTTGGGCCCCTGGAGCTGGTGTTGGGGCCCCAGGGGCTAGGCCCCTGTAGCTATGGTTCGGGCGCTCAGGGATTGGGCCCCTGGAGCTGGTTTTGGGGCCCCCAGGGGTTGGGCCCTTGGAGCTGGTGTTGGGGCCCCCAGGGGTTAGGCCCCTGGAGCTATGGTTCGGGCGCTCAGGGGTTGGGCCGCTGGAGCTGGTGTTGGGGCCCCTGACCTAATGTCACCCCTTGCTCTCCCATCCCCCACACAGACAGTCCCGACTCCATCACAGTAATGCCCAGAGCATTTCACGCATGGAGCAACAGTAACACTGTGTGGCCATGCAGGGTAATGCCCAGAGCATTTCCTGCATGGAGCAAGAGTGACACCGTGTGGCCACATAGGGTAGTGCACAGAGCATTTCCCCGCATGGAGCTATGGTTCGGGAGCTCTGGGGTTGGGCCCCTGTAGCTGGTGTTGGGACTCCCAGGGGTTGGGCCCCTGGAGCTGGTGTTGGGGCCCCAGGGGTTAAGGTTCGGGCGCTCAGGGGTTGGGCCCTTGGAGCTGGCGTGCGGGCCCCCAGGGAATAGGCCCCTAGAGCTATGGTTTGCTCACTCTGGGGTTCTGCCCCTGGAGCTGGTGTTGGGGCTCCCAGGGGTTGGGCTCCTGCAGCTGGTGTTGGGGACCCAGGGGTTAGGCCCCTGGAGCTATGGTTCAGGCGCTCAGGGGTTGGGACCCTGGAGCTGGTTTTGGGGCCTCCAGTGGTTGGGACCCTGGAGCTGCGGTTGGGGACCCAGGGGTTAGGGCCCTGGAGCTATGGTTCAGGCGCTCAGGGGTTGGGCCCCTGGAGCTATGGTTCGGGCGCTCAGGGGTTGGGCCCCTGGAGCTGGGGTGGAGGGCCCCAGCGGTTGGGCCCCTGGAGCTGGTGTTGGGGCCCCCAGGGATTGGGCCCCTGGAGCTATGTTTCGGGCGCTCTGGGGTTGGGCCCCTGGAGCTGGTGTTGGGGACCCAGGTTTTAGGCCCGTGGAGCTATGGTTCAGGCACTCAGGGGTTGGACCCCTGGAGCTATGGTTCGGGCGCTCAGGGGTTGGTTCCCTGGAGCTAGGGTCGAGGGCCCCAGGGGTGGGGCCCCTGGAGCTGCTGTTGGGGCCCCCAGGTTTTGAGTTCCTGGAGATTGTGTTGGGGTTCGCAGGGGTTGGGCCCCTGGAGCTGTGGTTGGGCCCCCCAGGGTTTAGGCCCCTGGAGCTATGGTTCGGGCGCTCAGGGGTTGGGCCCCTGGAGCTGGTGTTGGGGCCCCCAGGGGTTGGGCCCCTGGAGGTGGGGTTGGGGCCCCCGGGGGTTAGGCCCCTATAGCTATGGTTCGGGCGCTCAGGGGTTGGGCCCCTGGAGCTGGTGTTGGGGCCCTCAGGGATTAGGGCCCTGGAGCTATGGTTCAGGCGCTAAGGGTTTGGGACCCTGGAGCTGGTGTTGGGGCCCCCAGGGGTTGGGCCCCTGGAGCTGGTGTTGGGGCCCCAGGGGCTAGGCCCCTGTAGCTATGGTTCGGGCGCTCAGGGATTGGGCCCCTGGAGCTGGTTTTGGGGCCCCCAGGGGTTGGGCCCTTGGAGCTGGTGTTGGGGCCCCCAGGGGTTAGGCCCCTGGAGCTATGGTTCGGGCGCTCAGGGGTTGGGCCGCTGGAGCTGGTGTTGGGGCCCCTGACCTAATGTCACCCCTTGCTCTCCCATCCCCCACACAGACAGTCCCGACTCCATCACAGTAATGCCCAGAGCATTTCACGCATGGAGCAACAGTAACACTGTGTGGCCATGCAGGGTAATGCCCAGAGCATTTCCTGCATGGAGCAAGAGTGACACCGTGTGGCCACATAGGGTAGTGCACAGAGCATTTCCCCGCATGGAGCTATGGTTCGGGAGCTCTGGGGTTGGGCCCCTGTAGCTGGTGTTGGGACTCCCAGGGGTTGGGCCCCTGGAGCTGGTGTTGGGGCCCCAGGGGTTAAGGTTCGGGCGCTCAGGGGTTGGGCCCTTGGAGCTGGCGTGCGGGCCCCCAGGGAATAGGCCCCTAGAGCTATGGTTTGCTCACTCTGGGGTTCTGCCCCTGGAGCTGGTGTTGGGGCTCCCAGGGGTTGGGCTCCTGCAGCTGGTGTTGGGGACCCAGGGGTTAGGCCCCTGGAGCTATGGTTCAGGCGCTCAGGGGTTGGGACCCTGGAGCTGGTTTTGGGGCCTCCAGTGGTTGGGACCCTGGAGCTGCGGTTGGGGCCTCCAGGGGTTAGCCCCTGGATCTTTGGTTCGGCCGCTCATTGGTTGGGCCCCTGGAGCTGGTGTTGGGGCCCCAAGGGGTTGGGCCCCTGGAGCTGGTGTTGGGGACCCAGGGGTTAGGGCCCTGGAGCTATGGTTCAGGCGCTCAGGGGTTGGGCCCCTGGAGCTATGGTTCGGGCGCTCAGGGGTTGGGCCCCTGGAGCTGGGGTGGAGGGCCCCAGCGGTTGGGCCCCTGGAGCTGGTGTTGGGGCCCCCAGGGATTGGGCCCCTGGAGCTATGTTTCGGGCGCTCTGGGGTTGGGCCCCTGGAGCTGGTGTTGGGGACCCAGGTTTTAGGCCCGTGGAGCTATGGTTCAGGCACTCAGGGGTTGGACCCCTGGAGCTATGGTTCGGGCGCTCAGGGGTTGGTTCCCTGGAGCTAGGGTCGAGGGCCCCAGGGGTGGGGCCCCTGGAGCTGCTGTTGGGGCCCCCAGGTTTTGAGTTCCTGGAGATTGTGTTGGGGTTCGCAGGGGTTGGGCCCCTGGAGCTGTGGTTGGGCCCCCCAGGGTTTAGGCCCCTGGAGCTATGGTTCGGGCGCTCAGGGGTTGGGCCCCTGGAGCTGGTGTTGGGGCCCCCAGGGGTTGGGCCCCTGGAGGTGGGGTTGGGGCCCCCGGGGGTTAGGCCCCTATAGCTATGGTTCGGGCGCTCAGGGGTTGGGCCCCTGGAGCTGGTGTTGGGGCCCTCAGGGATTAGGGCCCTGGAGCTATGGTTCAGGCGCTAAGGGTTTGGGACCCTGGAGCTGGTGTTGGGGCCCCCAGGGGTTGGGCCCCTGGAGCTGGTGTTGGGGCCCCAGGGGCTAGGCCCCTGTAGCTATGGTTCGGGCGCTCAGGGATTGGGCCCCTGGAGCTGGTTTTGGGGCCCCCAGGGGTTGGGCCCTTGGAGCTGGTGTTGGGGCCCCCAGGGGTTAGGCCCCTGGAGCTATGGTTCGGGCGCTCAGGGGTTGGGCCGCTGGAGCTGGTGTTGGGGCCCCTGACCTAATGTCACCCCTTGCTCTCCCATCCCCCACACAGACAGTCCCGACTCCATCACAGTAATGCCCAGAGCATTTCACGCATGGAGCAACAGTAACACTGTGTGGCCATGCAGGGTAATGCCCAGAGCATTTCCTGCATGGAGCAAGAGTGACACCGTGTGGCCACATAGGGTAGTGCACAGAGCATTTCCCCGCATGGAGCTATGGTTCGGGAGCTCTGGGGTTGGGCCCCTGTAGCTGGTGTTGGGACTCCCAGGGGTTGGGCCCTTGGAGCTGGCGTGCGGGCCCCCAGGGAATAGGCCCCTAGAGCTATGGTTTGCTCACTCTGGGGTTCTGCCCCTGGAGCTGGTGTTGGGGCTCCCAGGGGTTGGGCTCCTGCAGCTGGTGTTGGGGACCCAGGGGTTAGGCCCCTGGAGCTATGGTTCAGGCGCTCAGGGGTTGGGACCCTGGAGCTGGTTTTGGGGCCTCCAGTGGTTGGGACCCTGGAGCTGCGGTTGGGGCCTCCAGGGGTTAGCCCCTGGATCTTTGGTTCGGCCGCTCATTGGTTGGGCCCCTGGAGCTGGTGTTGGGGCCCCAAGGGGTTGGGCCCCTGGAGCTGGTGTTGGGGACCCAGGGGTTAGGGCCCTGGAGCTATGGTTCAGGCGCTCAGGGGTTGGGCCCCTGGAGCTATGGTTCGGGCGCTCAGGGGTTGGGCCCCTGGAGCTGGGGTGGAGGGCCCCAGCGGTTGGGCCCCTGGAGCTGGTGTTGGGGCCCCCAGGGATTGGGCCCCTGGAGCTATGTTTCGGGCGCTCTGGGGTTGGGCCCCTGGAGCTGGTGTTGGGGACCCAGGTTTTAGGCCCGTGGAGCTATGGTTCAGGCACTCAGGGGTTGGACCCCTGGAGCTATGGTTCGGGCGCTCAGGGTTTGGTTCCCTGGAGCTAGGGTCGAGGGCCCCAGGGGTGGGGCCCCTGGAGCTGCTGTTGGGGCCCCCAGGTTTTGAGTTCCTGGAGATTGTGTTGGGGTTCGCAGGGGTTGGGCCCCTGGAGCTGTGGTTGGGCCCCCCAGGGTTTAGGCCCCTGGAGCTATGGTTCGGGCGCTCAGGGGTTGGGCCCCTGGAGCTGGTGTTGGGGCCCTCAGGGTTTAGGCCCCTGGAGCTATGGTTCAGGCGCTAAGGGTTTGGGCCCCTGGAGCTGGTGTTGGGGCCCCCAGGGGTTGGGCCCCTGGAGCTGGTGTTGGGGCCCCTGACCTAATGTCACCCCTTGCTCTCCCATCCCCCACACAGACAGTCCCGACTCCATCACAGTAATGCCCAGAGCATTTCACGCATGGAGCAACAGTAACACTGTGTGGCCATGCAGGGTAATGCCCAGAGCATTTCCTGCATGGAGCAAGAGTGACACCGTGTGGCCACATAGGGTAGTGCACAGAGCATTTCCCCGCATGGAGCTATGGTTCGGGAGCTCTGGGGTTGGGCCCCTGTAGCTGGTGTTGGGACTCCCAGGGGTTGGGCCCCTGGAGCTGGTGTTGGGGCCCCAGGGGTTAAGGTTCGGGCGCTCAGGGGTTGGGCCCTTGGAGCTGGCGTGCGGGCCCCCAGGGAATAGGCCCCTAGAGCTATGGTTTGCTCACTCTGGGGTTCTGCCCCTGGAGCTGGTGTTGGGGCTCCCAGGGGTTGGGCTCCTGCAGCTGGTGTTGGGGACCCAGGGGTTAGGCCCCTGGAGCTATGGTTCAGGCGCTCAGGGGTTGGGACCCTGGAGCTGGTTTTGGGGCCTCCAGTGGTTGGGACCCTGGAGCTGCGGTTGGGGCCTCCAGGGGTTAGCCCCTGGATCTTTGGTTCGGCCGCTCATTGGTTGGGCCCCTGGAGCTGGTGTTGGGGCCCCAAGGGGTTGGGCCCCTGGAGCTGGTGTTGGGGACCCAGGGGTTAGGGCCCTGGAGCTATGGTTCAGGCGCTCAGGGGTTGGGCCCCTGGAGCTATGGTTCGGGCGCTCAGGGGTTGGGCCCCTGGAGCTGGGGTGGAGGGCCCCAGCGGTTGGGCCCCTGGAGCTGGTGTTGGGGCCCCCAGGGATTGGGCCCCTGGAGCTATGTTTCGGGCGCTCTGGGGTTGGGCCCCGGGAGCTGGTGTTGGGGACCCAGGTTTTAGGCCCGTGGAGCTATGGTTCAGGCACTCAGGGGTTGGACCCCTGGAGCTATGGTTCGTGCGCTCAGGTTTTAGTTCCCTGGAGCTAGGGTCGAGGGCCCCAGGGGTGGGGCCCCTGGAGCTGCTGTTGGGGCCCCCAGGTTTTGAGTTCCTGGAGATTGTGTTGGGGTTCGCAGGGGTTGGGCCCCTGGAGCTGTGGTTGGGCCCCCCAGGGTTTAGGCCCCTGGAGCTATGGTTCGGGCGCTCAGGGGTTGGGCCCCTGGAGCTGGTGTTGGGGCCCCCAGGGGTTGGGCCCCTGGAGGTGGGGTTGGGGCCCCCGGGGGTTAGGCCCCTATAGCTATGGTTCGGGCGCTCAGGGGTTGGGCCCCTGGAGCTGGTGTTGGGGCCCTCAGGGATTAGGGCCCTGGAGCTATGGTTCAGGCGCTAAGGGTTTGGGACCCTGGAGCTGGTGTTGGGGCCCCCAGGGGTTGGGCCCCTGGAGCTGGTGTTGGGGCCCCAGGGGCTAGGCCCCTGTAGCTATGGTTCGGGCGCTCAGGGATTGGGCCCCTGGAGCTGGTTTTGGGGCCCCCAGGGGTTGGGCCCTTGGAGCTGGTGTTGGGGCCCCCAGGGGTTAGGCCCCTGGAGCTATGGTTCGGGCGCTCAGGGGTTGGGCCGCTGGAGCTGGTGTTGGGGCCCCTGACCTAATGTCACCCCTTGCTCTCCCATCCCCCACACAGACAGTCCCGACTCCATCACAGTAATGCCCAGAGCATTTCACGCATGGAGCAACAGTAACACTGTGTGGCCATGCAGGGTAATGCCCAGAGCATTTCCTGCATGGAGCAAGAGTGACACCGTGTGGCCACATAGGGTAGTGCACAGAGCATTTCCCCGCATGGAGCTATGGTTCGGGAGCTCTGGGGTTGGGCCCCTGTAGCTGGTGTTGGGACTCCCAGGGGTTGGGCCCCTGGAGCTGGTGTTGGGGCCCCAGGGGTTAAGGTTCGGGCGCTCAGGGGTTGGGCCCTTGGAGCTGGCGTGCGGGCCCCCAGGGAATAGGCCCCTAGAGCTATGGTTTGCTCACTCTGGGGTTCTGCCCCTGGAGCTGGTGTTGGGGCTCCCAGGGGTTGGGCTCCTGCAGCTGGTGTTGGGGACCCAGGGGTTAGGCCCCTGGAGCTATGGTTCAGGCGCTCAGGGGTTGGGACCCTGGAGCTGGTTTTGGGGCCTCCAGTGGTTGGGACCCTGGAGCTGCGGTTGGGGCCTCCAGGGGTTAGCCCCTGGATCTTTGGTTCGGCCGCTCATTGGTTGGGCCCCTGGAGCTGGTGTTGGGGCCCCAAGGGGTTGGGCCCCTGGAGCTGGTGTTGGGGACCCAGGGGTTAGGGCCCTGGAGCTATGGTTCAGGCGCTCAGGGGTTGGGCCCCTGGAGCTATGGTTCGGGCGCTCAGGGGTTGGGCCCCTGGAGCTGGGGTGGAGGGCCCCAGCGGTTGGGCCCCTGGAGCTGGTGTTGGGGCCCCCAGGGATTGGGCCCCTGGAGCTATGTTTCGGGCGCTCTGGGGTTGGGCCCCTGGAGCTGGTGTTGGGGACCCAGGTTTTAGGCCCGTGGAGCTATGGTTCAGGCACTCAGGGGTTGGACCCCTGGAGCTATGGTTCGGGCGCTCAGGGGTTGGTTCCCTGGAGCTAGGGTCGAGGGCCCCAGGGGTGGGGCCCCTGGAGCTGCTGTTGGGGCCCCCAGGTTTTGAGTTCCTGGAGATTGTGTTGGGGTTCGCAGGGGTTGGGCCCCTGGAGCTGTGGTTGGGCCCCCCAGGGTTTAGGCCCCTGGAGCTATGGTTCGGGCGCTCAGGGGTTGGGCCCCTGGAGCTGGTGTTGGGGCCCCCAGGGGTTGGGCCCCTGGAGGTGGGGTTGGGGCCCCCGGGGGTTAGGCCCCTATAGCTATGGTTCGGGCGCTCAGGGGTTGGGCCCCTGGAGCTGGTGTTGGGGCCCTCAGGGATTAGGCCCTGGAGCTATGGTTCAGGCGCTAAGGGTTTGGGACCCTGGAGCTGGTGTTGGGGCCCCCAGGGGTTGGGCCCCTGGAGCTGGTGTTGGGGCCCCAGGGGCTAGGCCCCTGTAGCTATGGTTCGGGCGCTCAGGGATTGGGCCCCTGGAGCTGGTTTTGGGGCCCCCAGGGGTTGGGCCCTTGGAGCTGGTGTTGGGGCCCCCAGGGGTTAGGCCCCTGGAGCTATGGTTCGGGCGCTCAGGGGTTGGGCCGCTGGAGCTGGTGTTGGGGCCCCTGACCTAATGTCACCCCTTGCTCTCCCATCCCCCACACAGACAGTCCCGACTCCATCACAGTAATGCCCAGAGCATTTCACGCATGGAGCAACAGTAACACTGTGTGGCCATGCAGGGTAATGCCCAGAGCATTTCCTGCATGGAGCAAGAGTGACACCGTGTGGCCACATAGGGTAGTGCACAGAGCATTTCCCCGCATGGAGCTATGGTTCGGGAGCTCTGGGGTTGGGCCCCTGTAGCTGGTGTTGGGACTCCCAGGGGTTGGGCCCCTGGAGCTGGTGTTGGGGCCCCAGGGGTTAAGGTTCGGGCGCTCAGGGGTTGGGCCCTTGGAGCTGGCGTGCGGGCCCCCAGGGAATAGGCCCCTAGAGCTATGGTTTGCTCACTCTGGGGTTCTGCCCCTGGAGCTGGTGTTGGGGCTCCCAGGGGTTGGGCTCCTGCAGCTGGTGTTGGGGACCCAGGGGTTAGGCCCCTGGAGCTATGGTTCAGGCGCTCAGGGGTTGGGACCCTGGAGCTGGTTTTGGGGCCTCCAGTGGTTGGGACCCTGGAGCTGCGGTTGGGGCCTCCAGGGGTTAGCCCCTGGATCTTTGGTTCGGCCGCTCATTGGTTGGGCCCCTGGAGCTGGTGTTGGGGCCCCAAGGGGTTGGGCCCCTGGAGCTGGTGTTGGGGACCCAGGGGTTAGGGCCCTGGAGCTATGGTTCAGGCGCTCAGGGGTTGGGCCCCTGGAGCTATGGTTCGGGCGCTCAGGGGTTGGGCCCCTGGAGCTGGGGTGGAGGGCCCCAGCGGTTGGGCCCCTGGAGCTGGTGTTGGGGCCCCCAGGGATTGGGCCCCTGGAGCTATGTTTCGGGCGCTCTGGGGTTGGGCCCCTGGAGCTGGTGTTGGGGACCCAGGTTTTAGGCCCGTGGAGCTATGGTTCAGGCACTCAGGGGTTGGACCCCTGGAGCTATGGTTCGGGCGCTCAGGGGTTGGTTCCCTGGAGCTAGGGTCGAGGGCCCCAGGGGTGGGGCCCCTGGAGCTGCTGTTGGGGCCCCCAGGTTTTGAGTTCCTGGAGATTGTGTTGGGGTTCGCAGGGGTTGGGCCCCTGGAGCTGTGGTTGGCCCCCCAGGGTTTAGGCCCCTGGAGCTATGGTTCGGGCGCTCAGGGGTTGGGCCCCTGGAGCTGGTGTTGGGGCCCCCAGGGGTTGGGCCCCTGGAGGTGGGGTTGGGGCCCCCGGGGGTTAGGCCCCTATAGCTATGGTTCGGGCGCTCAGGGGTTGGGCCCCTGGAGCTGGTGTTGGGGCCCTCAGGGATTAGGCCCCTGGAGCTATGGTTCAGGCGCTAAGGGTTTGGGACCCTGGAGCTGGTGTTGGGGCCCCCAGGGGTTGGGCCCCTGGAGCTGGTGTTGGGGCCCCAGGGGCTAGGCCCCTGTAGCTATGGTTCGGGCGCTCAGGGATTGGGCCCCTGGAGCTGGTTTTGGGGCCCCCAGGGGTTGGGCCCCTGGAGCTGGTGTTGGGGCCCCAGGGGTTAAGGTTCGGGCGCTCAGGGTTTGGGCCCTTGGAGCTGGCGTGCGGGCCCCCAGGGAATAGGCCCCTAGAGCTATGGTTTGCTCACTCTGGGGTTCTGCCCCTGGAGCTGGTTTTGGGCTCCCAGGGGTTGGGCTCCTGCAGCTGGTGTTGGGGACCCAGGGGTTAGGCCCCTGGAGCTATGGTTCAGGCGCTCAGGGGTTGGGACCCTGGAGCTGGTTTTGGGGCCTCCAGTGGTTGGGACCCTGGAGCTGCGGTTGGGGCCTCCAGGGTTAGCCCCTGGATCTTTGGTTCGGGCGCTCATTGGTTGGGCCCCTGGAGCTGGTGTTGGGGCCCCAAGGGGTTGGGCCCCTGGAGCTGGTGTTGGGGACCCAGGGGTTAGGGCCCTGGAGCTATGGTTCAGGCGCTCAGGGTTGGGCCCCTGGAGCTATGGTTCGGGCGCTCAGGGGTTGGGCCCCTGGAGCTGGGGTGGAGGGCCCCAGCGGTTGGGCCCCTGGAGCTGGTGTTGGGGCCCCCAGGGATTGGGCCCCTGGAGCTATGTTTCGGGCGCTCTGGGGTTGGGCCCCTGGAGCTGGTGTTGGGGACCCAGGTTTTAGGCCCGTGGAGCTATGGTTCAGGCACTCAGGGGTTGGACCCCTGGAGCTATGGTTCGGGCGCTCAGGGGTTGGTACCCTGGAGCTAGGGTCGAGGGCCCCAGGGGTGGGGCCCCTGGAGCTGCTGTTGGGGCCCCCAGGTTTTGAGTTCCTGGAGATTGTGTTGGGGTTCGCAGGGGTTGGGCCCCTGGAGCTGTGGTTGGGCCCCCCAGGGTTTAGGCCCCTGGAGCTATGGTTCGGGCGCTCAGGGGTTGGGCCCCTGGAGCTGGTGTTGGGGCCCCCAGGGGTTGGGCCCCTGGAGGTGGGGTTGGGGCCCCCGGGGGTTAGGCCCCTATAGCTATGGTTCGGGCGCTCAGGGGTTGGGCCCCTGGAGCTGGTGTTGGGGCCCTCAGGGATTAGGGCCCTGGAGCTATGGTTCAGGCGCTAAGGGTTTGGGACCCTGGAGCTGGTGTTGGGGCCCCCAGGGGTTGGGCCCCTGGAGCTGGTGTTGGGGCCCCAGGGGCTAGGCCCCTGTAGCTATGGTTCGGGCGCTCAGGGATTGGGCCCCTGGAGCTGGTTTTGGGGCCCCCAGGGGTTGGGCCCTTGGAGCTGGTGTTGGGGCCCCCAGGGGTTAGGCCCCTGGAGCTATGGTTCGGGCGCTCAGGGGTTGGGCCGCTGGAGCTGGTGTTGGGGCCCCTGACCTAATGTCACCCCTTGCTCTCCCATCCCCCACACAGACAGTCCCGACTCCATCACAGTAATGCCCAGAGCATTTCACGCATGGAGCAACAGTAACACTGTGTGGCCATGCAGGGTAATGCCCAGAGCATTTCCTGCATGGAGCAAGAGTGACACCGTGTGGCCACATAGGGTAGTGCACAGAGCATTTCCCCGCATGGAGCTATGGTTCGGGAGCTCTGGGGTTGGGCCCCTGTAGCTGGTGTTGGGACTCCCAGGGGTTGGGCCCCTGGAGCTGGTGTTGGGGCCCTCAGGGATTAGGCCCCTGGAGCTATGGTTCAGGCGCTAAGGGTTTGGGACCCTGGAGCTGGTGTTGGGGCCCCCAGGGGTTGGGCCCCTGGAGCTGGTGTTGGGCCCCAGGGGCTAGGCCCCTGTAGCTATGGTTCGGGCGCTCAGGGATTGGGCCCCTGGAGCTGGTTTTGGGGCCCCCAGGGGTTGGGCCCTTGGAGCTGGTGTTGGGGCCCCCAGGGGTTAGGCCCCTGGAGCTATGGTTCGGGCGCTCAGGGGTTGGGCCGCTGGAGCTGGTGTTGGGGCCCCTGACCTAATGTCACCCCTTGCTCTCCCATCCCCCACAGACAGTCCCGACTCCATCACAGTAATGCCCAGAGCATTTCACGCATGGAGCAACAGTAACACTGTGTGGCCATGCAGGGTAATGCCCAGAGCATTTCCTGCATGGAGCAAGAGTGACACCGTGTGGCCACATAGGGTAGTGCACAGAGCATTTCCCGCATGGAGCTATGGTTCGGGAGCTCTGGGGTTGGGCCCCTGTAGCTGGTGTTGGGACTCCCAGGGGTTGGGCCCCTGGAGCTGGTGTTGGGGCCCCAGGGGTTAAGGTTCGGGCGCTCAGGGGTTGGGCCCTTGGAGCTGGCGTGCGGGCCCCCAGGGAATAGGCCCCTAGAGCTATGGTTTGCTCACTCTGGGGTTCTGCCCCTGGAGCTGGTGTTGGGGCTCCCAGGGGTTGGGCTCCTGCAGCTGGTGTTGGGGACCCAGGGGTTAGGCCCCTGGAGCTATGGTTCAGGCGCTCAGGGGTTGGGACCCTGGAGCTGGTTTTGGGGCCTCCAGTGGTTGGGACCCTGGAGCTGCGGTTGGGGCCTCCAGGGGTTAGCCCCTGGATCTTTGGTTCGGCCGCTCATTGGTTGGGCCCCTGGAGCTGGTGTTGGGGCCCCAAGGGGTTGGGCCCCTGGAGCTGGTGTTGGGGACCCAGGGGTTAGGGCCCTGGAGCTATGGTTCAGGCGCTCAGGGGTTGGGCCCCTGGAGCTATGGTTCGGGCGCTCAGGGGTTGGGCCCCTGGAGCTGGGGTGGAGGGCCCCAGCGGTTGGGCCCCTGGAGCTGGTGTTGGGGCCCCCAGGGATTGGGCCCCTGGAGCTATGTTTCGGGCGCTCTGGGGTTGGGCCCCTGGAGCTGGTGTTGGGGACCCAGGTTTTAGGCCCGTGGAGCTATGGTTCAGGCACTCAGGGGTTGGACCCCTGGAGCTATGGTTCGGGCGCTCAGGGGTTGGTTCCCTGGAGCTAGGGTCGAGGGCCCCAGGGGTGGGGCCCCTGGAGCTGCTGTTGGGGCCCCCAGGTTTTGAGTTCCTGGAGATTGTGTTGGGGTTCGCAGGGGTTGGGCCCCTGGAGCTGTGGTTGGGGCCCCCAGGGTTTAGGCCCCTGGAGCTATGGTTCGGGCGCTCAGGGGTTGGCCCCTGGAGCTGGTGTTGGGGCCCCAGGGGTTGGGCCCCTGGAGGTGGGTTGGGGCCCCGGGGTTAGGCCCCTATAGCTATGGTTCGGGCGCTCAGGGGTTGGGCCCCTGGAGCTGGTGTTGGGGCCCTCAGGGGTTAGGCCCTGGAGCTATGGTTCAGGCGCTAAGGGTTGGGACCCTGGAGCTGGTGTTGGGGCCCCCAGGGGTTGGGCCCCTGGAGCTGGTGTTGGGGCCCCAGGGGTTAGGCCCCTGGAGCTATGGTTCGGGCGCTCAGGGATTGGGCCCCTGGAGCTGGTTTTGGGGCCCCAGGGGTTGGGCCCTTGGAGCTGGTGTTGGGGCCCCAGGGGTTAGGCCCCTGGAGCTATGGTTCGGGCGCTCAGGGGTTGGGCCCCTGGAGCTGGTGTTGGGGCCCCTGGGGGTCACCCCTTGCTCTCCCATCCCCCACACAGACAGTCCCGACTCCGTCACAGTAATGCCCAGAGCATTTCACGCATGGAGCAACAGTAACTGTGTGTGGCCATGCAGGGTAATGCCCAGAGCATTTCCTGCATGGAGCAGAGTGGCCCCGTGTGGCCACATGGGTAGGGCCCAGGGGTTTCCCCCTGGAGCTATGGTTCGGGCGCTCAGGGGTTGGGCCCCTGGAGCTGGTGTTGGGGCCCCAAGGGGTTGGGCCCCTGGAGCTGGTGTTGGGGCCCTCAGGGATTAGGCCCCTGGAGCTATGGTTCAGGCGCTAAGGGTTTGGGACCCTGGAGCTGGTGTTGGGGCCCCCAGGGGTTGGGCCCCTGGAGCTGGTGTTGGGGCCCCAGGGGCTAGGCCCCTGTAGCTATGGTTCGGGCGCTCAGGGATTGGGCCCCTGGAGCTGGTTTTGGGGCCCCCAGGGGTTGGGCCCTTGGAGCTGGTGTTGGGGCCCCCAGGGGTTAGGCCCCTGGAGCTATGGTTCGGGCGCTCAGGGGTTGGGCCGCTGGAGCTGGTGTTGGGGCCCCTGACCTAATGTCACCCCTTGCTCTCCCATCCCCCACACAGACAGTCCCGACTCCATCACAGTAATGCCCAGAGCATTTCACGCATGGAGCAACAGTAACACTGTGTGGCCATGCAGGGTAATGCCCAGAGCATTTCCTGCATGGAGCAAGAGTGACACCGTGTGGCCACATAGGGTAGTGCACAGAGCATTTCCCCGCATGGAGCTATGGTTCGGGAGCTCTGGGGTTGGGCCCCTGTAGCTGGTGTTGGGACTCCCAGGGGTTGGGCCCCTGGAGCTGGTGTTGGGGCCCCAGGGGTTAAGGTTCGGGCGCTCAGGGGTTGGGCCCTTGGAGCTGGCGTGCGGGCCCCCAGGGAATAGGCCCCTAGAGCTATGGTTTGCTCACTCTGGGGTTCTGCCCCTGGAGCTGGTGTTGGGGCTCCCAGGGGTTGGGCTCCTGCAGCTGGTGTTGGGGACCCAGGGGTTAGGCCCCTGGAGCTATGGTTCAGGCGCTCAGGGGTTGGGACCCTGGAGCTGGTTTTGGGGCCTCCAGTGGTTGGGACCCTGGAGCTGCGGTTGGGGCCTCCAGGGGTTAGCCCCTGGATCTTTGGTTCGGCCGCTCATTGGTTGGGCCCCTGGAGCTGGTGTTGGGGCCCCAAGGGGTTGGGCCCCTGGAGCTGGTGTTGGGGACCCAGGGGTTAGGGCCCTGGAGCTATGGTTCAGGCGCTCAGGGGTTGGGCCCCTGGAGCTATGGTTCGGGCGCTCAGGGGTTGGGCCCCTGGAGCTGGGGTGGAGGGCCCCAGCGGTTGGGCCCCTGGAGCTGGTGTTGGGGCCCCCAGGGATTGGGCCCCTGGAGCTATGTTTCGGGCGCTCTGGGGTTGGGCCCCTGGAGCTGGTGTTGGGGACCCAGGTTTTAGGCCCGTGGAGCTATGGTTCAGGCACTCAGGGGTTGGACCCCTGGAGCTATGGTTCGGGCGCTCAGGGGTTGGTTCCCTGGAGCTAGGGTCGAGGGCCCCAGGGGTGGGGCCCCTGGAGCTGCTGTTGGGGCCCCCAGGTTTTGAGTTCCTGGAGATTGTGTTGGGGTTCGCAGGGGTTGGGCCCCTGGAGCTGTGGTTGGGCCCCCCAGGGTTTAGGCCCCTGGAGCTATGGTTCGGGCGCTCAGGGGTTGGGCCCCTGGAGCTGGTGTTGGGGCCCCCAGGGGTTGGGCCCCTGGAGGTGGGGTTGGGGCCCCCGGGGGTTAGGCCCCTATAGCTATGGTTCGGGCGCTCAGGGGTTGGGCCCCTGGAGCTGGTGTTGGGGCCCTCAGGGATTAGGGCCCTGGAGCTATGGTTCAGGCGCTAAGGGTTTGGGACCCTGGAGCTGGTGTTGGGGCCCCCAGGGGTTGGGCCCCTGGAGCTGGTGTTGGGGCCCCAGGGGCTAGGCCCCTGTAGCTATGGTTCGGGCGCTCAGGGATTGGGCCCCTGGAGCTGGTTTTGGGGCCCCCAGGGGTTGGGCCCTTGGAGCTGGTGTTGGGGCCCCCAGGGGTTAGGCCCCTGGAGCTATGGTTCGGGCGCTCAGGGGTTGGGCCGCTGGAGCTGGTGTTGGGGCCCCTGACCTAATGTCACCCCTTGCTCTCCCATCCCCCACACAGACAGTCCCGACTCCATCACAGTAATGCCCAGAGCATTTCACGCATGGAGCAACAGTAACACTGTGTGGCCATGCAGGGTAATGCCCAGAGCATTTCCTGCATGGAGCAAGAGTGACACCGTGTGGCCACATAGGGTAGTGCACAGAGCATTTCCCCGCATGGAGCTATGGTTCGGGAGCTCTGGGGTTGGGCCCCTGTAGCTGGTGTTGGGACTCCCAGGGGTTGGGCCCCTGGAGCTGGTGTTGGGGCCCCAGGGGTTAAGGTTCGGGCGCTCAGGGGTTGGGCCCTTGGAGCTGGCGTGCGGGCCCCCAGGGAATAGGCCCCTAGAGCTATGGTTTGCTCACTCTGGGGTTCTGCCCCTGGAGCTGGTGTTGGGGCTCCCAGGGGTTGGGCTCCTGCAGCTGGTGTTGGGGACCCAGGGGTTAGGCCCCTGGAGCTATGGTTCAGGCGCTCAGGGGTTGGGACCCTGGAGCTGGTTTTGGGGCCTCCAGTGGTTGGGACCCTGGAGCTGCGGTTGGGGCCTCCAGGGGTTAGCCCCTGGATCTTTGGTTCGGCCGCTCATTGGTTGGGCCCCTGGAGCTGGTGTTGGGGCCCCAAGGGGTTGGGCCCCTGGAGCTGGTGTTGGGGACCCAGGGGTTAGGGCCCTGGAGCTATGGTTCAGGCGCTCAGGGGTTGGGCCCCTGGAGCTATGGTTCGGGCGCTCAGGGGTTGGGCCCCTGGAGCTGGGGTGGAGGGCCCCAGCGGTTGGGCCCCTGGAGCTGGTGTTGGGGCCCCCAGGGATTGGGCCCCTGGAGCTATGTTTCGGGCGCTCTGGGGTTGGGCCCCTGGAGCTGGTGTTGGGGACCCAGGTTTTAGGCCCGTGGAGCTATGGTTCAGGCACTCAGGGGTTGGACCCCTGGAGCTATGGTTCGGGCGCTCAGGGGTTGGTTCCCTGGAGCTAGGGTCGAGGGCCCCAGGGGTGGGGCCCCTGGAGCTGCTGTTGGGGCCCCCAGGTTTTGAGTTCCTGGAGATTGTGTTGGGGTTCGCAGGGGTTGGGCCCCTGGAGCTGTGGTTGGGCCCCCCAGGGTTTAGGCCCCTGGAGCTATGGTTCGGGCGCTCAGGGGTTGGGCCCCTGGAGCTGGTGTTGGGGCCCCCAGGGGTTGGGCCCCTGGAGGTGGGGTTGGGGCCCCCGGGGGTTAGGCCCCTATAGCTATGGTTCGGGCGCTCAGGGGTTGGGCCCCTGGAGCTGGTGTTGGGGCCCTCAGGGATTAGGCCCTGGAGCTATGGTTCAGGCGCTAAGGGTTTGGGACCCTGGAGCTGGTGTTGGGGCCCCCAGGGGTTGGGCCCCTGGAGCTGGTGTTGGGGCCCCAGGGGCTAGGCCCCTGTAGCTATGGTTCGGGCGCTCAGGGATTGGGCCCCTGGAGCTGGTTTTGGGGCCCCCAGGGGTTGGGCCCTTGGAGCTGGTGTTGGGGCCCCCAGGGGTTAGGCCCCTGGAGCTATGGTTCGGGCGCTCAGGGGTTGGGCCGCTGGAGCTGGTGTTGGGGCCCCTGACCTAATGTCACCCCTTGCTCTCCCATCCCCCACACAGACAGTCCCGACTCCATCACAGTAATGCCCAGAGCATTTCACGCATGGAGCAACAGTAACACTGTGTGGCCATGCAGGGTAATGCCCAGAGCATTTCCTGCATGGAGCAAGAGTGACACCGTGTGGCCACATAGGGTAGTGCACAGAGCATTTCCCCGCATGGAGCTATGGTTCGGGAGCTCTGGGGTTGGGCCCCTGTAGCTGGTGTTGGGACTCCCAGGGGTTGGGCCCCTGGAGCTGGTGTTGGGGCCCCAGGGGTTAAGGTTCGGGCGCTCAGGGGTTGGGCCCTTGGAGCTGGCGTGCGGGCCCCCAGGGAATAGGCCCCTAGAGCTATGGTTTGCTCACTCTGGGGTTCTGCCCCTGGAGCTGGTGTTGGGGCTCCCAGGGGTTGGGCTCCTGCAGCTGGTGTTGGGGACCCAGGGGTTAGGCCCCTGGAGCTATGGTTCAGGCGCTCAGGGGTTGGGACCCTGGAGCTGGTTTTGGGGCCTCCAGTGGTTGGGACCCTGGAGCTGCGGTTGGGGCCTCCAGGGGTTAGCCCCTGGATCTTTGGTTCGGCCGCTCATTGGTTGGGCCCCTGGAGCTGGTGTTGGGGCCCCAAGGGGTTGGGCCCCTGGAGCTGGTGTTGGGGACCCAGGGGTTAGGGCCCTGGAGCTATGGTTCAGGCGCTCAGGGGTTGGGCCCCTGGAGCTATGGTTCGGGCGCTCAGGGGTTGGGCCCCTGGAGCTGGGGTGGAGGGCCCCAGCGGTTGGGCCCCTGGAGCTGGTGTTGGGGCCCCCAGGGATTGGGCCCCTGGAGCTATGGTTCGGGCGCTCTGGGGTTGGGCCCCTGGAGCTGGTGTTGGGGACCCAGGTTTTAGGCCCGTGGAGCTATGGTTCAGGCACTCAGGGGTTGGACCCCTGGAGCTATGGTTCGGGCGCTCAGGGGTTGGTTCCCTGGAGCTAGGGTCGAGGGCCCCAGGGGTGGGGCCCCTGGAGCTGCTGTTGGGGCCCCCAGGTTTTGAGTTCCTGGAGATTGTGTTGGGGTTCGCAGGGGTTGGGCCCCTGGAGCTGTGGTTGGGCCCCCCAGGGTTTAGGCCCCTGGAGCTATGGTTCGGGCGCTCAGGGGTTGGGCCCCTGGAGCTGGTGTTGGGGCCCCCAGGGGTTGGGCCCCTGGAGGTGGGGTTGGGGCCCCCGGGGGTTAGGCCCCTATAGCTATGGTTCGGGCGCTCAGGGGTTGGGCCCCTGGAGCTGGTGTTGGGGCCCTCAGGGATTAGGCCCCTGGAGCTATGGTTCAGGCGCTAAGGGTTTGGGACCCTGGAGCTGGTGTTGGGGCCCCCAGGGGTTGGGCCCCTGGAGCTGGTGTTGGGGCCCCAGGGGCTAGGCCCCTGTAGCTATGGTTCGGGCGCTCAGGGATTGGGCCCCTGGAGCTGGTTTTGGGGCCCCCAGGGGTTGGGCCCTTGGAGCTGGTGTTGGGGCCCCCAGGGGTTAGGCCCCTGGAGCTATGGTTCGGGCGCTCAGGGGTTGGGCCGCTGGAGCTGGTGTTGGGGCCCCTGACCTAATGTCACCCCTTGCTCTCCCATCCCCCACACAGACAGTCCCGACTCCATCACAGTAATGCCCAGAGCATTTCACGCATGGAGCAACAGTAACACTGTGTGGCCATGCAGGGTAATGCCCAGAGCATTTCCTGCATGGAGCAAGAGTGACACCGTGTGGCCACATAGGGTAGTGCACAGAGCATTTCCCCGCATGGAGCTATGGTTCGGGAGCTCTGGGGTTGGGCCCCTGTAGCTGGTGTTGGGACTCCCAGGGGTTGGGCCCCTGGAGCTGGTGTTGGGGCCCCAGGGGTTAAGGTTCGGGCGCTCAGGGGTTGGGCCCTTGGAGCTGGCGTGCGGGCCCCCAGGGAATAGGCCCCTAGAGCTATGGTTTGCTCACTCTGGGGTTCTGCCCCTGGAGCTGGTGTTGGGGCTCCCAGGGGTTGGGCTCCTGCAGCTGGTGTTGGGGACCCAGGGGTTAGGCCCCTGGAGCTATGGTTCAGGCGCTCAGGGGTTGGGACCCTGGAGCTGGTTTTGGGGCCTCCAGTGGTTGGGACCCTGGAGCTGCGGTTGGGGCCTCCAGGGGTTAGCCCCTGGATCTTTGGTTCGGCCGCTCATTGGTTGGGCCCCTGGAGCTGGTGTTGGGGCCCCAAGGGGTTGGGCCCCTGGAGCTGGTGTTGGGGACCCAGGGGTTAGGGCCCTGGAGCTATGGTTCAGGCGCTCAGGGGTTGGGCCCCTGGAGCTATGGTTCGGGCGCTCAGGGGTTGGGCCCCTGGAGCTGGGGTGGAGGGCCCCAGCGGTTGGGCCCCTGGAGCTGGTGTTGGGGCCCCCAGGGATTGGGCCCCTGGAGCTATGTTTCGGGCGCTCTGGGGTTGGGCCCCTGGAGCTGGTGTTGGGGACCCAGGTTTTAGGCCCGTGGAGCTATGGTTCAGGCACTCAGGGGTTGGACCCCTGGAGCTATGGTTCGGGCGCTCAGGGGTTGGTTCCCTGGAGCTAGGGTCGAGGGCCCCAGGGGTGGGGCCCCTGGAGCTGCTGTTGGGGCCCCCAGGTTTTGAGTTCCTGGAGATTGTGTTGGGGTTCGCAGGGGTTGGGCCCCTGGAGCTGTGGTTGGGCCCCCCAGGGTTTAGGCCCCTGGAGCTATGGTTCGGGCGCTCAGGGGTTGGGCCCCTGGAGCTGGTGTTGGGCCCCCAGGGGTTGGGCCCCTGGAGGTGGGGTTGGGGCCCCCGGGGGTTAGGCCCCTATAGCTATGGTTCGGGCGCTCAGGGGTTGGGCCCCTGGAGCTGGTGTTGGGGCCCTCAGGGATTAGGCCCCTGGAGCTATGGTTCAGGCGCTAAGGGTTTGGGACCCTGGAGCTGGTGTTGGGGCCCCCAGGGGTTGGGCCCCTGGAGCTGGTGTTGGGGCCCCAGGGGCTAGGCCCCTGTAGCTATGGTTCGGGCGCTCAGGGATTGGGCCCCTGGAGCTGGTTTTGGGGCCCCCAGGGGTTGGGCCCTTGGAGCTGGTGTTGGGGCCCCCAGGGGTTAGGCCCCTGGAGCTATGGTTCGGGCGCTCAGGGGTTGGGCCGCTGGAGCTGGTGTTGGGGCCCCTGACCTAATGTCACCCCTTGCTCTCCCATCCCCCACACAGACAGTCCCGACTCCATCACAGTAATGCCCAGAGCATTTCACGCATGGAGCAACAGTAACACTGTGTGGCCATGCAGGGTAATGCCCAGAGCATTTCCTGCATGGAGCAAGAGTGACACCGTGTGGCCACATAGGGTAGTGCACAGAGCATTTCCCCGCATGGAGCTATGGTTCGGGAGCTCTGGGGTTGGGCCCCTGTAGCTGGTGTTGGGACTCCCAGGGGTTGGGCCCCTGGAGCTGGTGTTGGGGCCCCAGGGGTTAAGGTTCGGGCGCTCAGGGGTTGGGCCCTTGGAGCTGGCGTGCGGGCCCCCAGGGAATAGGCCCCTAGAGCTATGGTTTGCTCACTCTGGGGTTCTGCCCCTGGAGCTGGTGTTGGGGCTCCCAGGGGTTGGGCTCCTGCAGCTGGTGTTGGGGACCCAGGGGTTAGGCCCCTGGAGCTATGGTTCAGGCGCTCAGGGGTTGGGACCCTGGAGCTGGTTTTGGGGCCTCCAGTGGTTGGGACCCTGGAGCTGCGGTTGGGGCCTCCAGGGGTTAGCCCCTGGATCTTTGGTTCGGCCGCTCATTGGTTGGGCCCCTGGAGCTGGTGTTGGGGCCCCAAGGGGTTGGGCCCCTGGAGCTGGTGTTGGGGACCCAGGGGTTAGGGCCCTGGAGCTATGGTTCAGGCGCTCAGGGGTTGGGCCCCTGGAGCTATGGTTCGGGCGCTCAGGGGTTGGGCCCCTGGAGCTGGGGTGGAGGGCCCCAGCGGTTGGGCCCCTGGAGCTGGTGTTGGGGCCCCCAGGGATTGGGCCCCTGGAGCTATGTTTCGGGCGCTCTGGGGTTGGGCCCCTGGAGCTGGTGTTGGGGACCCAGGTTTTAGGCCCGTGGAGCTATGGTTCAGGCACTCAGGGGTTGGACCCCTGGAGCTATGGTTCGGGCGCTCAGGGGTTGGTTCCCTGGAGCTAGGGTCGAGGGCCCCAGGGGTGGGGCCCCTGGAGCTGCTGTTGGGGCCCCCAGGTTTTGAGTTCCTGGAGATTGTGTTGGGGTTCGCAGGGGTTGGGCCCCTGGAGCTGTGGTTGGGGCCCCCAGGGTTTAGGCCCCTGGAGCTATGGTTCGGGCGCTCAGGGGTTGGGCCCCTGGAGCTGGTGTTGGGGCCCCCAGGGGTTGGGCCCCTGGAGGTGGGGTTGGGGCCCCCGGGGGTTAGGCCCCTATAGCTATGGTTCGGGCGCTCAGGGGTTGGGCCCCTGGAGCTGGTGTTGGGGCCCTCAGGGATTAGGGCCCTGGAGCTATGGTTCAGGCGCTAAGGGTTTGGGCCCTGGAGCTGGTGTTTGGGGCCCCCAGGGGTTGGGCCCTTGGAGCTGGTGTTGGGGCCCCCAGGGGTTAGGCCCCTGGAGCTATGGTTCGGGCGCTCAGGGGTTGGGCCGCTGGAGCTGGTGTTGGGGCCCCTGACCTAATGTCACCCCTTGCTCTCCCATCCCCCACACAGACAGTCCCGACTCCATCACAGTAATGCCCAGAGCATTTCACGCATGGAGCAACAGTAACACTGTGTGGCCATGCAGGGTAATGCCCAGAGCATTTCCTGCATGGAGCAAGAGTGACACCGTGTGGCCACATAGGGTAGTGCACAGAGCATTTCCCCGCATGGAGCTATGGTTCGGGAGCTCTGGGGTTGGGCCCCTGTAGCTGGTGTTGGGACTCCCAGGGGTTGGGCCCCTGGAGCTGGTGTTGGGGCCCCAGGGGTTAAGGTTCGGGCGCTCAGGGGTTGGGCCCTTGGAGCTGGCGTGCGGGCCCC
This sequence comes from Gopherus flavomarginatus, assembly GCF_025201925.1. NCBI lineage: Eukaryota > Metazoa > Chordata > Testudines > Testudinidae > Gopherus > Gopherus flavomarginatus. Next base: position 62,522 of record NW_026114765.1, on the reverse strand, counting down.
CAGGGAATAGGCCCCTAGAGCTATGGTTTGCTCACTCTGGGGTTCTGCCCCTGGAGCTGGTGTTGGGGCTCCCAGGGGTTGGGCTCCTGCAGCTGGTGTTGGGGACCCAGGGGTTAGGCCCCTGGAGCTATGGTTCAGGCGCTCAGGGGTTGGGACCCTGGAGCTGGTTTTGGGGCCTCCAGTGGTTGGGACCCTGGAGCTGCGGTTGGGGCCTCCAGGGGTTAGCCCCTGGATCTTTGGTTCGGCCGCTCATTGGTTGGGCCCCTGGAGCTGGTGTTGGGGCCCCAAGGGGTTGGGCCCCTGGAGCTGGTGTTGGGGACCCAGGGGTTAGGGCCCTGGAGCTATGGTTCAGGCGCTCAGGGGTTTGGCCCCTGGAGCTATGGTTCGGGCGCTCAGGGGTTGGGCCCCTGGAGCTGGGGTGGAGGGCCCCAGCGGTTGGGCCCCTGGAGCTGGTGTTGGGGCCCCAGGGATTGGGCCCCTGGAGCTATGTTTCGGGCGCTCTGGGGTTGGGCCCCTGGAGCTGGTGTTGGGACTCCCAGGGTTGGGCCCCTGGAGCTGGTGTTGGGGCCCCAGGGTTAAGGTTCGGGCGCTCAGGGGTTGGGCCCCTGGAGCTGGCGTGCGGGCCCCCAGGGAATAGGCCCCTAGAGCTATGGTTTGCTCACTCTGGGGTTCTGCCCCTGGAGCTGGTGTTGGGGCTCCCAGGGGTTGGGCTCCTGCAGCTGGTGTTGGGGACCCAGGGGTTAGGCCCCTGGAGCTATGGTTCAGGCGCTCAGGGGTTGGGACCCTGGAGCTGGTTTTGGGGCCTCCAGTGGTTGGGACCCTGGAGCTGCGGTTGGGGCCTCCAGGGGTTAGCCCCTGGATCTTTGGTTCGGCCGCTCATTGGTTGGGCCCCTGGAGCTGGTGTTGGGGCCCCAGGGGTTGGGCCCCTGGAGCTGGTGTTGGGGACCCAGGGGTTAGGGCCCTGGAGCTATGGTTCAGGCGCTCAGGGGTTGGGCCCCTGGAGCTATGGTTCGGGCGCTCAGGGGTTGGGCCCCTGGAGCTGGGGTGGAGGGCCCCAGCGGTTGGGCCCCTGGAGCTGGTGTTGGGGCCCCCAGGGATTGGGCCCCTGGAGCTATGTTTCGGGCGCTCTGGGGTTGGGCCCCTGGAGCTGGTGTTGGGGACCCAGGTTTTAGGCCCGTGGAGCTATGGTTCAGGCACTCAGGGGTTGGACCCCTGGAGCTATGGTTCGGGCGCTCAGGGGTTGGTTCCCTGGAGCTAGGGTCGAGGGCCCCAGGGGTGGGGCCCCTGGAGCTGCTGTTGGGGCCCCCAGGTTTTGAGTTCCTGGAGATTGTGTTGGGGTTCGCAGGGGTTGGGCCCCTGGAGCTGTGGTTGGGCCCCCAGGGTTTAGGCCCCTGGAGCTATGGTTCGGGCGCTCAGGGGTTGGGCCCCTGGAGCTGGTGTTGGGGCCCCCAGGGGTTGGGCCCCTGGAGGTGGGGTTGGGGCCCCCGGGGGTTAGGCCCCTATAGCTATGGTTCGGGCGCTCAGGGGTTGGGCCCCTGGAGCTGGTGTTGGGGCCCTCAGGGATTAGGGCCCTGGAGCTATGGTTCAGGCGCTAAGGGTTTGGGACCCTGGAGCTGGTGTTGGGGCCCCCAGGGGTTGGGCCCCTGGAGCTGGTGTTGGGGCCCCAGGGGCTAGGCCCCTGTAGCTATGGTTCGGGCGCTCAGGGATTGGGCCCCTGGAGCTGGTTTTGGGGCCCCCAGGGGTTGGGCCCTTGGAGCTGGTGTTGGGGCCCCCAGGGGTTAGGCCCCTGGAGCTATGGTTCGGGCGCTCAGGGGTTGGGCCGCTGGAGCTGGTGTTGGGGCCCCTGACCTAATGTCACCCCTTGCTCTCCCATCCCCCACACAGACAGTCCCGACTCCATCACAGTAATGCCCAGAGCATTTCACGCATGGAGCAACAGTAACACTGTGTGGCCATGCAGGGTAATGCCCAGAGCATTTCCTGCATGGAGCAAGAGTGACACCGTGTGGCCACATAGGGTAGTGCACAGAGCATTTCCCCGCATGGAGCTATGGTTCGGGAGCTCTGGGGTTGGGCCCCTGTAGCTGGTGTTGGGACTCCCAGGGGTTGGGCCCCTGGAGCTGGTGTTGGGGCCCCAGGGGTTAAGGTTCGGGCGCTCAGGGGTTGGGCCCTTGGAGCTGGCGTGCGGGCCCCCAGGGAATAGGCCCCTAGAGCTATGGTTTGCTCACTCTGGGGTTCTGCCCCTGGAGCTGGTGTTGGGGCTCCCAGGGGTTGGGCTCCTGCAGCTGGTGTTGGGGACCCAGGGGTTAGGCCCCTGGAGCTATGGTTCAGGCGCTCAGGGGTTGGGACCCTGGAGCTGGTTTTGGGGCCTCCAGTGGTTGGGACCCTGGAGCTGCGGTTGGGGCCTCCAGGGGTTAGCCCCTGGATCTTTGGTTCGGCCGCTCATTGGTTGGGCCCCTGGAGCTGGTGTTGGGGCCCCAAGGGGTTGGGCCCCTGGAGCTGGTGTTGGGGACCCAGGGGTTAGGGCCCTGGAGCTATGGTTCAGGCGCTCAGGGGTTGGGCCCCTGGAGCTATGGTTCGGGCGCTCAGGGGTTGGGCCCCTGGAGCTGGGGTGGAGGGCCCCAGCGGTTGGGCCCCTGGAGCTGGTGTTGGGGCCCCCAGGGATTGGGCCCCTGGAGCTATGTTTCGGGCGCTCTGGGGTTGGGCCCCTGGAGCTGGTGTTGGGGACCCAGGTTTTAGGCCCGTGGAGCTATGGTTCAGGCACTCAGGGGTTGGACCCCTGGAGCTATGGTTCGGGCGCTCAGGGGTTGGTTCCCTGGAGCTAGGGTCGAGGGCCCCAGGGGTGGGGCCCCTGGAGCTGCTGTTGGGGCCCCCAGGTTTTGAGTTCCTGGAGATTGTGTTGGGGTTCGCAGGGGTTGGGCCCCTGGAGCTGTGGTTGGGCCCCCCAGGGTTTAGGCCCCTGGAGCTATGGTTCGGGCGCTCAGGGGTTGGGCCCCTGGAGCTGGTGTTGGGGCCCCCAGGGGTTGGGCCCCTGGAGGTGGGGTTGGGGCCCCCGGGGGTTAGGCCCCTATAGCTATGGTTCGGGCGCTCAGGGGTTGGGCCCCTGGAGCTGGTGTTGGGGCCCTCAGGGATTAGGGCCCTGGAGCTATGGTTCAGGCGCTAAGGGTTTGGGACCCTGGAGCTGGTGTTGGGGCCCCCAGGGGTTGGGCCCCTGGAGCTGGTGTTGGGGCCCCAGGGGCTAGGCCCCTGTAGCTATGGTTCGGGCGCTCAGGGATTGGGCCCCTGGAGCTGGTTTTGGGGCCCCCAGGGGTTGGGCCCTTGGAGCTGGTGTTGGGGCCCCCAGGGGTTAGGCCCCTGGAGCTATGGTTCGGGCGCTCAGGGGTTGGGCCGCTGGAGCTGGTGTTGGGGCCCCTGACCTAATGTCACCCCTTGCTCTCCCATCCCCCACACAGACAGTCCCGACTCCATCACAGTAATGCCCAGAGCATTTCACGCATGGAGCAACAGTAACACTGTGTGGCCATGCAGGGTAATGCCCAGAGCATTTCCTGCATGGAGCAAGAGTGACACCGTGTGGCCACATAGGGTAGTGCACAGAGCATTTCCCCGCATGGAGCTATGGTTCGGGAGCTCTGGGGTTGGGCCCCTGTAGCTGGTGTTGGGACTCCCAGGGGTTGGGCCCCTGGAGCTGGTGTTGGGGCCCCAGGGGTTAAGGTTCGGGCGCTCAGGGGTTGGGCCCTTGGAGCTGGCGTGCGGGCCCCCAGGGAATAGGCCCCTAGAGCTATGGTTTGCTCACTCTGGGGTTCTGCCCCTGGAGCTGGTGTTGGGGCTCCCAGGGGTTGGGCTCCTGCAGCTGGTGTTGGGGACCCAGGGGTTAGGCCCCTGGAGCTATGGTTCAGGCGCTCAGGGGTTGGGACCCTGGAGCTGGTTTTGGGGCCTCCAGTGGTTGGGACCCTGGAGCTGCGGTTGGGGCCTCCAGGGGTTAGCCCCTGGATCTTTGGTTCGGCCGCTCATTGGTTGGGCCCCTGGAGCTGGTGTTGGGGCCCCAAGGGGTTGGGCCCCTGGAGCTGGTGTTGGGGACCCAGGGGTTAGGGCCCTGGAGCTATGGTTCAGGCGCTCAGGGGTTGGGCCCCTGGAGCTATGGTTCGGGCGCTCAGGGGTTGGGCCCCTGGAGCTGGGGTGGAGGGCCCCAGCGGTTGGGCCCCTGGAGCTGGTGTTGGGGCCCCCAGGGATTGGGCCCCTGGAGCTATGTTTCGGGCGCTCTGGGGTTGGGCCCCTGGAGCTGGTGTTGGGGACCCAGGTTTTAGGCCCGTGGAGCTATGGTTCAGGCACTCAGGGGTTGGACCCCTGGAGCTATGGTTCGGGCGCTCAGGGGTTGGTTCCCTGGAGCTAGGGTCGAGGGCCCCAGGGGTGGGGCCCCTGGAGCTGCTGTTGGGGCCCCCAGGTTTTGAGTTCCTGGAGATTGTGTTGGGGTTCGCAGGGGTTGGGCCCCTGGAGCTGTGGTTGGCCCCCCAGGGTTTAGGCCCCTGGAGCTATGGTTCGGGCGCTCAGGGGTTGGGCCCCTGGAGCTGGTGTTGGGGCCCCCAGGGGTTGGGCCCCTGGAGGTGGGGTTGGGGCCCCCGGGGGTTAGGCCCCTATAGCTATGGTTCGGGCGCTCAGGGGTTGGGCCCCTGGAGCTGGTGTTGGGGCCCTCAGGGATTAGGCCCTGGAGCTATGGTTCAGGCGCTAAGGGTTTGGGACCCTGGAGCTGGTGTTGGGGCCCCCAGGGGTTGGGCCCCTGGAGCTGGTGTTGGGGCCCCAGGGGCTAGGCCCCTGTAGCTATGGTTCGGGCGCTCAGGGATTGGGCCCCTGGAGCTGGTTTTGGGGCCCCCAGGGGTTGGGCCCTTGGAGCTGGTGTTGGGGCCCCCAGGGGTTAGGCCCCTGGAGCTATGGTTCGGGCGCTCAGGGGTTGGGCCGCTGGAGCTGGTGTTGGGGCCCCTGACCTAATGTCACCCCTTGCTCTCCCATCCCCCACACAGACAGTCCCGACTCCATCACAGTAATGCCCAGAGCATTTCACGCATGGAGCAACAGTAACACTGTGTGGCCATGCAGGGTAATGCCCAGAGCATTTCCTGCATGGAGCAAGAGTGACACCGTGTGGCCACATAGGGTAGTGCACAGAGCATTTCCCCGCATGGAGCTATGGTTCGGGAGCTCTGGGGTTGGGCCCCTGTAGCTGGTGTTGGGACTCCCAGGGGTTGGGCCCCTGGAGCTGGTGTTGGGGCCCCAGGGGTTAAGGTTCGGGCGCTCAGGGGTTGGGCCCTTGGAGCTGGCGTGCGGGCCCCCAGGGAATAGGCCCCTAGAGCTATGGTTTGCTCACTCTGGGGTTCTGCCCCTGGAGCTGGTGTTGGGGCTCCCAGGGGTTGGGCTCCTGCAGCTGGTGTTGGGGACCCAGGGGTTAGGCCCCTGGAGCTATGGTTCAGGCGCTCAGGGGTTGGGACCCTGGAGCTGGTTTTGGGGCCTCCAGTGGTTGGGACCCTGGAGCTGCGGTTGGGGCCTCCAGGGGTTAGCCCCTGGATCTTTGGTTCGGCCGCTCATTGGTTGGGCCCCTGGAGCTGGTGTTGGGGCCCCAAGGGGTTGGGCCCCTGGAGCTGGTGTTGGGGACCCAGGGGTTAGGGCCCTGGAGCTATGGTTCAGGCGCTCAGGGGTTGGGCCCCTGGAGCTATGGTTCGGGCGCTCAGGGGTTGGGCCCCTGGAGCTGGGGTGGAGGGCCCCAGCGGTTGGGCCCCTGGAGCTGGTGTTGGGGCCCCCAGGGATTGGGCCCCTGGAGCTATGTTTCGGGCGCTCTGGGGTTGGGCCCCTGGAGCTGGTGTTGGGGACCCAGGTTTTAGGCCCGTGGAGCTATGGTTCAGGCACTCAGGGGTTGGACCCCTGGAGCTATGGTTCGGGCGCTCAGGGGTTGGTTCCCTGGAGCTAGGGTCGAGGGCCCCAGGGGTGGGGCCCCTGGAGCTGCTGTTGGGGCCCCCAGGTTTTGAGTTCCTGGAGATTGTGTTGGGGTTCGCAGGGGTTGGGCCCCTGGAGCTGTGGTTGGGCCCCCCAGGGTTTAGGCCCCTGGAGCTATGGTTCGGGCGCTCAGGGGTTGGGCCCCTGGAGCTGGTGTTGGGGCCCCCAGGGGTTGGGCCCCTGGAGGTGGGGTTGGGGCCCCCGGGGGTTAGGCCCCTATAGCTATGGTTCGGGCGCTCAGGGGTTGGGCCCCTGGAGCTGGTGTTGGGGCCCTCAGGGATTAGGCCCTGGAGCTATGGTTCAGGCGCTAAGGGTTTGGGACCCTGGAGCTGGTGTTGGGGCCCCCAGGGGTTGGGCCCCTGGAGCTGGTGTTGGGGCCCCAGGGGCTAGGCCCCTGTAGCTATGGTTCGGGCGCTCAGGGATTGGGCCCCTGGAGCTGGTTTTGGGGCCCCCAGGGGTTGGGCCCTTGGAGCTGGTGTTGGGGCCCCCAGGGGTTAGGCCCCTGGAGCTATGGTTCGGGCGCTCAGGGGTTGGGCCGCTGGAGCTGGTGTTGGGGCCCCTGACCTAATGTCACCCCTTGCTCTCCCATCCCCCACACAGACAGTCCCGACTCCATCACAGTAATGCCCAGAGCATTTCACGCATGGAGCAACAGTAACACTGTGTGGCCATGCAGGGTAATGCCCAGAGCATTTCCTGCATGGAGCAAGAGTGACACCGTGTGGCCACATAGGGTAGTGCACAGAGCATTTCCCCGCATGGAGCTATGGTTCGGGAGCTCTGGGGTTGGGCCCCTGTAGCTGGTGTTGGGACTCCCAGGGGTTGGGCCCCTGGAGCTGGTGTTGGGGCCCCAGGGGTTAAGGTTCGGGCGCTCAGGGGTTGGGCCCTTGGAGCTGGCGTGCGGGCCCCCAGGGAATAGGCCCCTAGAGCTATGGTTTGCTCACTCTGGGGTTCTGCCCCTGGAGCTGGTGTTGGGGCTCCCAGGGGTTGGGCTCCTGCAGCTGGTGTTGGGGACCCAGGGGTTAGGCCCCTGGAGCTATGGTTCAGGCGCTCAGGGGTTGGGACCCTGGAGCTGGTTTTGGGGCCTCCAGTGGTTGGGACCCTGGAGCTGCGGTTGGGGCCTCCAGGGGTTAGCCCCTGGATCTTTGGTTCGGCCGCTCATTGGTTGGGCCCCTGGAGCTGGTGTTGGGGCCCCAAGGGGTTGGGCCCCTGGAGCTGGTGTTGGGGACCCAGGGGTTAGGGCCCTGGAGCTATGGTTCAGGCGCTCAGGGGTTGGGCCCCTGGAGCTATGGTTCGGGCGCTCAGGGGTTGGGCCCCTGGAGCTGGGGTGGAGGGCCCCAGCGGTTGGGCCCCTGGAGCTGGTGTTGGGGCCCCCAGGGATTGGGCCCCTGGAGCTATGTTTCGGGCGCTCTGGGGTTGGGCCCCTGGAGCTGGTGTTGGGGACCCAGGTTTTAGGCCCGTGGAGCTATGGTTCAGGCACTCAGGGGTTGGACCCCTGGAGCTATGGTTCGGGCGCTCAGGGGTTGGTTCCCTGGAGCTAGGGTCGAGGGCCCCAGGGGTGGGGCCCCTGGAGCTGCTGTTGGGGCCCCCAGGTTTTGAGTTCCTGGAGATTGTGTTGGGGTTCGCAGGGGTTGGGCCCCTGGAGCTGTGGTTGGGCCCCCCAGGGTTTAGGCCCCTGGAGCTATGGTTCGGGCGCTCAGGGGTTGGGCCCCTGGAGCTGGTGTTGGGGCCCCCAGGGGTTGGGCCCCTGGAGGTGGGGTTGGGGCCCCCGGGGGTTAGGCCCCTATAGCTATGGTTCGGGCGCTCAGGGGTTGGGCCCCTGGAGCTGGTGTTGGGGCCCTCAGGGATTAGGCCCTGGAGCTATGGTTCAGGCGCTAAGGGTTTGGGACCCTGGAGCTGGTGTTGGGGCCCCCAGGGGTTGGGCCCCTGGAGCTGGTGTTGGGGCCCCAGGGGCTAGGCCCCTGTAGCTATGGTTCGGGCGCTCAGGGATTGGGCCCCTGGAGCTGGTTTTGGGGCCCCCAGGGGTTGGGCCCTTGGAGCTGGTGTTGGGGCCCCCAGGGGTTAGGCCCCTGGAGCTATGGTTCGGGCGCTCAGGGGTTGGGCCGCTGGAGCTGGTGTTGGGGCCCCTGACCTAATGTCACCCCTTGCTCTCCCATCCCCCACACAGACAGTCCCGACTCCATCACAGTAATGCCCAGAGCATTTCACGCATGGAGCAACAGTAACACTGTGTGGCCATGCAGGGTAATGCCCAGAGCATTTCCTGCATGGAGCAAGAGTGACACCGTGTGGCCACATAGGGTAGTGCACAGAGCATTTCCCCGCATGGAGCTATGGTTCGGGAGCTCTGGGGTTGGGCCCCTGTAGCTGGTGTTGGGACTCCCAGGGGTTGGGCCCCTGGAGCTGGTGTTGGGGCCCCAGGGGTTAAGGTTCGGGCGCTCAGGGGTTGGGCCCTTGGAGCTGGCGTGCGGGCCCCCAGGGAATAGGCCCCTAGAGCTATGGTTTGCTCACTCTGGGGTTCTGCCCCTGGAGCTGGTGTTGGGGCTCCCAGGGGTTGGGCTCCTGCAGCTGGTGTTGGGGACCCAGGGGTTAGGCCCCTGGAGCTATGGTTCAGGCGCTCAGGGGTTGGGACCCTGGAGCTGGTTTTGGGGCCTCCAGTGGTTGGGACCCTGGAGCTGCGGTTGGGGCCTCCAGGGGTTAGCCCCTGGATCTTTGGTTCGGCCGCTCATTGGTTGGGCCCCTGGAGCTGGTGTTGGGGCCCCAAGGGGTTGGGCCCCTGGAGCTGGTGTTGGGGACCCAGGGGTTAGGGCCCTGGAGCTATGGTTCAGGCGCTCAGGGGTTGGGCCCCTGGAGCTATGGTTCGGGCGCTCAGGGGTTGGGCCCCTGGAGCTGGGGTGGAGGGCCCCAGCGGTTGGGCCCCTGGAGCTGGTGTTGGGGCCCCCAGGGATTGGGCCCCTGGAGCTATGTTTCGGGCGCTCTGGGGTTGGGCCCCTGGAGCTGGTGTTGGGGACCCAGGTTTTAGGCCCGTGGAGCTATGGTTCAGGCACTCAGGGGTTGGACCCCTGGAGCTATGGTTCGGGCGCTCAGGGGTTGGTTCCCTGGAGCTAGGGTCGAGGGCCCCAGGGGTGGGGCCCCTGGAGCTGCTGTTGGGGCCCCCAGGTTTTGAGTTCCTGGAGATTGTGTTGGGGTTCGCAGGGGTTGGGCCCCTGGAGCTGTGGTTGGGCCCCCCAGGGTTTAGGCCCCTGGAGCTATGGTTCGGGCGCTCAGGGGTTGGGCCCCTGGAGCTGGTGTTGGGGCCCCCAGGGGTTGGGCCCCTGGAGGTGGGGTTGGGGCCCCCGGGGGTTAGGCCCCTATAGCTATGGTTCGGGCGCTCAGGGGTTGGGCCCCTGGAGCTGGTGTTGGGGCCCTCAGGGATTAGGGCCCTGGAGCTATGGTTCAGGCGCTAAGGGTTTGGGACCCTGGAGCTGGTGTTGGGGCCCCCAGGGGTTGGGCCCCTGGAGCTGGTGTTGGGGCCCCAGGGGCTAGGCCCCTGTAGCTATGGTTCGGGCGCTCAGGGATTGGGCCCCTGGAGCTGGTTTTGGGGCCCCCAGGGGTTGGGCCCTTGGAGCTGGTGTTGGGGCCCCCAGGGGTTAGGCCCCTGGAGCTATGGTTCGGGCGCTCAGGGGTTGGGCCGCTGGAGCTGGTGTTGGGGCCCCTGACCTAATGTCACCCCTTGCTCTCCCATCCCCCACACAGACAGTCCCGACTCCATCACAGTAATGCCCAGAGCATTTCACGCATGGAGCAACAGTAACACTGTGTGGCCATGCAGGGTAATGCCCAGAGCATTTCCTGCATGGAGCAAGAGTGACACCGTGTGGCCACATAGGGTAGTGCACAGAGCATTTCCCCGCATGGAGCTATGGTTCGGGAGCTCTGGGGTTGGGCCCCTGTAGCTGGTGTTGGGACTCCCAGGGGTTGGGCCCCTGGAGCTGGTGTTGGGGCCCCAGGGGTTAAGGTTCGGGCGCTCAGGGGTTGGGCCCTTGGAGCTGGCGTGCGGGCCCCCAGGGAATAGGCCCCTAGAGCTATGGTTTGCTCACTCTGGGGTTCTGCCCCTGGAGCTGGTGTTGGGGCTCCCAGGGGTTGGGCTCCTGCAGCTGGTGTTGGGGACCCAGGGGTTAGGCCCCTGGAGCTATGGTTCAGGCGCTCAGGGGTTGGGACCCTGGAGCTGGTTTTGGGGCCTCCAGTGGTTGGGACCCTGGAGCTGCGGTTGGGGCCTCCAGGGGTTAGCCCCTGGATCTTTGGTTCGGCCGCTCATTGGTTGGGCCCCTGGAGCTGGTGTTGGGGCCCCAAGGGGTTGGGCCCCTGGAGCTGGTGTTGGGGACCCAGGGGTTAGGGCCCTGGAGCTATGGTTCAGGCGCTCAGGGGTTGGGCCCCTGGAGCTATGGTTCGGGCGCTCAGGGGTTGGGCCCCTGGAGCTGGGGTGGAGGGCCCCAGCGGTTGGGCCCCTGGAGCTGGTGTTGGGGCCCCCAGGGATTGGGCCCCTGGAGCTATGTTTCGGGCGCTCTGGGGTTGGGCCCCTGGAGCTGGTGTTGGGGACCCAGGTTTTAGGCCCGTGGAGCTATGGTTCAGGCACTCAGGGGTTGGACCCCTGGAGCTATGGTTCGGGCGCTCAGGGGTTGGTTCCCTGGAGCTAGGGTCGAGGGCCCCAGGGGTGGGGCCCCTGGAGCTGCTGTTGGGGCCCCCAGGTTTTGAGTTCCTGGAGATTGTGTTGGGGTTCGCAGGGGTTGGGCCCCTGGAGCTGTGGTTGGGCCCCCCAGGGTTTAGGCCCCTGGAGCTATGGTTCGGGCGCTCAGGGGTTGGGCCCCTGGAGCTGGTGTTGGGGCCCCCAGGGGTTGGGCCCCTGGAGGTGGGGTTGGGGCCCCCGGGGGTTAGGCCCCTATAGCTATGGTTCGGGCGCTCAGGGGTTGGGCCCCTGGAGCTGGTGTTGGGGCCCTCAGGGATTAGGGCCCTGGAGCTATGGTTCAGGCGCTAAGGGTTTGGGACCCTGGAGCTGGTGTTGGGGCCCCCAGGGGTTGGGCCCCTGGAGCTGGTGTTGGGGCCCCAGGGGCTAGGCCCCTGTAGCTATGGTTCGGGCGCTCAGGGATTGGGCCCCTGGAGCTGGTTTTGGGGCCCCCAGGGGTTGGGCCCTTGGAGCTGGTGTTGGGGCCCCCAGGGGTTAGGCCCCTGGAGCTATGGTTCGGGCGCTCAGGGGTTGGGCCGCTGGAGCTGGTGTTGGGGCCCCTGACCTAATGTCACCCCTTGCTCTCCCATCCCCCACACAGACAGTCCCGACTCCATCACAGTAATGCCCAGAGCATTTCACGCATGGAGCAACAGTAACACTGTGTGGCCATGCAGGGTAATGCCCAGAGCATTTCCTGCATGGAGCAAGAGTGACACCGTGTGGCCACATAGGGTAGTGCACAGAGCATTTCCCCGCATGGAGCTATGGTTCGGGAGCTCTGGGGTTGGGCCCCTGTAGCTGGTGTTGGGACTCCCAGGGGTTGGGCCCCTGGAGCTGGTGTTGGGGCCCCAGGGGTTAAGGTTCGGGCGCTCAGGGGTTGGGCCCTTGGAGCTGGCGTGCGGGCCCCCAGGGAATAGGCCCCTAGAGCTATGGTTTGCTCACTCTGGGGTTCTGCCCCTGGAGCTGGTGTTGGGGCTCCCAGGGGTTGGGCTCCTGCAGCTGGTGTTGGGGACCCAGGGGTTAGGCCCCTGGAGCTATGGTTCAGGCGCTCAGGGGTTGGGACCCTGGAGCTGGTTTTGGGGCCTCCAGTGGTTGGGACCCTGGAGCTGCGGTTGGGGCCTCCAGGGGTTAGCCCCTGGATCTTTGGTTCGGCCGCTCATTGGTTGGGCCCCTGGAGCTGGTGTTGGGGCCCCAAGGGGTTGGGCCCCTGGAGCTGGTGTTGGGGACCCAGGGGTTAGGGCCCTGGAGCTATGGTTCAGGCGCTCAGGGGTTGGGCCCCTGGAGCTATGGTTCGGGCGCTCAGGGGTTGGGCCCCTGGAGCTGGGGTGGAGGGCCCCAGCGGTTGGGCCCCTGGAGCTGGTGTTGGGGCCCCCAGGGATTGGGCCCCTGGAGCTATGTTTCGGGCGCTCTGGGGTTGGGCCCCTGGAGCTGGTGTTGGGGACCCAGGTTTTAGGCCCGTGGAGCTATGGTTCAGGCACTCAGGGGTTGGACCCCTGGAGCTATGGTTCGGGCGCTCAGGGGTTGGTTCCCTGGAGCTAGGGTCGAGGGCCCCAGGGGTGGGGCCCCTGGAGCTGCTGTTGGGGCCCCCAGGGGTTGGGCCCCTGGAGCTTGTGTTGGGGTTCGCAGGGGTTGGGCCCCTGGAGCTGTGGTTGGGCCCCCCAGGGTTAGGCCCCTGGAGCTATGGTTCGGGCGCTAAGGGGTTGGGACCCTGGAGCTGGTGTTGGGGCCCCCAGGGGTTGGGCCCCTGGAGCTGGTGTTGGGGCCCCAGGGGCTAGGCCCCTGTAGCTATGGTTCGGGCGCTCAGGGATTGGGCCCCTGGAGCTGGTTTTGGGGCCCCCAGGGGTTGGGCCCTTGGAGCTGGTGTTGGGGCCCCCAGGGGTTAGGCCCCTGGAGCTATGGTTCGGGCGCTCAGGGGTTGGGCCGCTGGAGCTGGTGTTGGGGCCCCTGACCTAATGTCACCCCTTGCTCTCCCATCCCCCACACAGACAGTCCCGACTCCATCACAGTAATGCCCAGAGCATTTCACGCATGGAGCAACAGTAACACTGTGTGGCCATGCAGGGTAATGCCCAGAGCATTTCCTGCATGGAGCAAGAGTGACACCGTGTGGCCACATAGGGTAGTGCACAGAGCATTTCCCCGCATGGAGCTATGGTTCGGGAGCTCTGGGGTTGGGCCCCTGTAGCTGGTGTTGGGACTCCCAGGGGTTGGGCCCCTGGAGCTGGTGTTGGGGCCCCAGGGGTTAAGGTTCGGGCGCTCAGGGGTTGGGCCCTTGGAGCTGGCGTGCGGGCCCCCAGGGAATAGGCCCCTAGAGCTATGGTTTGCTCACTCTGGGGTTCTGCCCCTGGAGCTGGTGTTGGGGCTCCCAGGGGTTGGGCTCCTGCAGCTGGTGTTGGGGACCCAGGGGTTAGGCCCCTGGAGCTATGGTTCAGGCGCTCAGGGGTTGGGACCCTGGAGCTGGTTTTGGGGCCTCCAGTGGTTGGGACCCTGGAGCTGCGGTTGGGGCCTCCAGGGGTTAGCCCCTGGATCTTTGGTTCGGCCGCTCATTGGTTGGGCCCCTGGAGCTGGTGTTGGGGCCCCAAGGGGTTGGGCCCCTGGAGCTGGTGTTGGGGACCCAGGGGTTAGGGCCCTGGAGCTATGGTTCAGGCGCTCAGGGGTTGGGCCCCTGGAGCTATGGTTCGGGCGCTCAGGGGTTGGGCCCCTGGAGCTGGGGTGGAGGGCCCCAGCGGTTGGGCCCCTGGAGCTGGTGTTGGGGCCCCCAGGGATTGGGCCCCTGGAGCTATGTTTCGGGCGCTCTGGGGTTGGGCCCCTGGAGCTGGTGTTGGGGACCCAGGTTTTAGGCCCGTGGAGCTATGGTTCAGGCACTCAGGGGTTGGACCCCTGGAGCTATGGTTCGGGCGCTCAGGGGTTGGTTCCCTGGAGCTAGGGTCGAGGGCCCCAGGGGTGGGGCCCCTGGAGCTGCTGTTGGGGCCCCCAGGTTTTGAGTTCCTGGAGATTGTGTTGGGGTTCGCAGGGGTTGGGCCCCTGGAGCTGTGGTTGGGCCCCCCAGGGTTTAGGCCCCTGGAGCTATGGTTCGGGCGCTCAGGGGTTGGGCCCCTGGAGCTGGTGTTGGGGCCCCCAGGGGTTGGGCCCCTGGAGGTGGGGTTGGGGCCCCCGGGGGTTAGGCCCCTATAGCTATGGTTCGGGCGCTCAGGGGTTGGGCCCCTGGAGCTGGTGTTGGGGCCCTCAGGGATTAGGGCCCTGGAGCTATGGTTCAGGCGCTAAGGGTTTGGGACCCTGGAGCTGGTGTTGGGGCCCCCAGGGGTTGGGCCCCTGGAGCTGGTGTTGGGGCCCCAGGGGCTAGGCCCCTGTAGCTATGGTTCGGGCGCTCAGGGATTGGGCCCCTGGAGCTGGTTTTGGGGCCCCCAGGGGTTGGGCCCTTGGAGCTGGTGTTGGGGCCCCCAGGGGTTAGGCCCCTGGAGCTATGGTTCGGGCGCTCAGGGGTTGGGCCGCTGGAGCTGGTGTTGGGGCCCCTGACCTAATGTCACCCCTTGCTCTCCCATCCCCCACACAGACAGTCCCGACTCCATCACAGTAATGCCCAGAGCATTTCACGCATGGAGCAACAGTAACACTGTGTGGCCATGCAGGGTAATGCCCAGAGCATTTCCTGCATGGAGCAAGAGTGACACCGTGTGGCCACATAGGGTAGTGCACAGAGCATTTCCCCGCATGGAGCTATGGTTCGGGAGCTCTGGGGTTGGGCCCCTGTAGCTGGTGTTGGGACTCCCAGGGGTTGGGCCCCTGGAGCTGGTGTTGGGGCCCCAGGGGTTAAGGTTCGGGCGCTCAGGGGTTGGGCCCTTGGAGCTGGCGTGCGGGCCCCCAGGGAATAGGCCCCTAGAGCTATGGTTTGCTCACTCTGGGGTTCTGCCCCTGGAGCTGGTGTTGGGGCTCCCAGGGGTTGGGCTCCTGCAGCTGGTGTTGGGGACCCAGGGGTTAGGCCCCTGGAGCTATGGTTCAGGCGCTCAGGGGTTGGGACCCTGGAGCTGGTTTTGGGGCCTCCAGTGGTTGGGACCCTGGAGCTGCGGTTGGGGCCTCCAGGGGTTAGCCCCTGGATCTTTGGTTCGGCCGCTCATTGGTTGGGCCCCTGGAGCTGGTGTTGGGGCCCCAAGGGGTTGGGCCCCTGGAGCTGGTGTTGGGGACCCAGGGGTTAGGGCCCTGGAGCTATGGTTCAGGCGCTCAGGGGTTGGGCCCCTGGAGCTATGGTTCGGGCGCTCAGGGGTTGGGCCCCTGGAGCTGGGGTGGAGGGCCCCAGCGGTTGGGCCCCTGGAGCTGGTGTTGGGGCCCCCAGGGATTGGGCCCCTGGAGCTATGTTTCGGGCGCTCTGGGGTTGGGCCCCTGGAGCTGGTGTTGGGGACCCAGGTTTTAGGCCCGTGGAGCTATGGTTCAGGCACTCAGGGGTTGGACCCCTGGAGCTATGGTTCGGGCGCTCAGGGGTTGGTTCCCTGGAGCTAGGGTCGAGGGCCCCAGGGGTGGGGCCCCTGGAGCTGCTGTTGGGGCCCCCAGGTTTTGAGTTCCTGGAGATTGTGTTGGGGTTCGCAGGGGTTGGGCCCCTGGAGCTGTGGTTGGGCCCCCCAGGGTTTAGGCCCCTGGAGCTATGGTTCGGGCGCTCAGGGGTTGGGCCCCTGGAGCTGGTGTTGGGGCCCCCAGGGGTTGGGCCCCTGGAGGTGGGGTTGGGGCCCCCGGGGGTTAGGCCCCTATAGCTATGGTTCGGGCGCTCAGGGGTTGGGCCCCTGGAGCTGGTGTTGGGGCCCTCAGGGATTAGGGCCCTGGAGCTATGGTTCAGGCGCTAAGGGTTTGGGACCCTGGAGCTGGTGTTGGGGCCCCCAGGGGTTGGGCCCCTGGAGCTGGTGTTGGGGCCCCAGGGGCTAGGCCCCTGTAGCTATGGTTCGGGCGCTCAGGGATTGGGCCCCTGGAGCTGGTTTTGGGGCCCCCAGGGGTTGGGCCCTTGGAGCTGGTGTTGGGGCCCCCAGGGGTTAGGCCCCTGGAGCTATGGTTCGGGCGCTCAGGGGTTGGGCCGCTGGAGCTGGTGTTGGGGCCCCTGACCTAATGTCACCCCTTGCTCTCCCATCCCCCACACAGACAGTCCCGACTCCATCACAGTAATGCCCAGAGCATTTCACGCATGGAGCAACAGTAACACTGTGTGGCCATGCAGGGTAATGCCCAGAGCATTTCCTGCATGGAGCAAGAGTGACACCGTGTGGCCACATAGGGTAGTGCACAGAGCATTTCCCCGCATGGAGCTATGGTTCGGGAGCTCTGGGGTTGGGCCCCTGTAGCTGGTGTTGGGACTCCCAGGGGTTGGGCCCCTGGAGCTGGTGTTGGGGCCCCAGGGGTTAAGGTTCGGGCGCTCAGGGGTTGGGCCCTTGGAGCTGGCGTGCGGGCCCCCAGGGAATAGGCCCCTAGAGCTATGGTTTGCTCACTCTGGGGTTCTGCCCCTGGAGCTGGTGTTGGGGCTCCCAGGGGTTGGGCTCCTGCAGCTGGTGTTGGGGACCCAGGGGTTAGGCCCCTGGAGCTATGGTTCAGGCGCTCAGGGGTTGGGACCCTGGAGCTGGTTTTGGGGCCTCCAGTGGTTGGGACCCTGGAGCTGCGGTTGGGGCCTCCAGGGGTTAGCCCCTGGATCTTTGGTTCGGCCGCTCATTGGTTGGGCCCCTGGAGCTGGTGTTGGGGCCCCAAGGGGTTGGGCCCCTGGAGCTGGTGTTGGGGACCCAGGGGTTAGGGCCCTGGAGCTATGGTTCAGGCGCTCAGGGGTTGGGCCCCTGGAGCTATGGTTCGGGCGCTCAGGGGTTGGGCCCCTGGAGCTGGGGTGGAGGGCCCCAGCGGTTGGCCCCATGGAGCTGGTGTTGGGGCCCCCAGGGATTGGGCCCCTGGAGCTATGTTTCGGGCGCTCTGGGGTTGGGCCCCTGGAGCTGGTGTTGGGGACCCAGGTTTTAGGCCCGTGGAGCTATGGTTCAGGCACTCAGGGGTTGGACCCCTGGAGCTATGGTTCGGGCGCTCAGGGGTTGGTTCCCTGGAGCTAGGGTCGAGGGCCCCAGGGGTGGGGCCCCTGGAGCTGCTGTTGGGGCCCCCAGGTTTTGAGTTCCTGGAGATTTTGTTGGGGTTCGCAGGGGTTGGGCCCCTGGAGCTGTGGTTGGGCCCCCCAGGGTTTAGGCCCCTGGAGCTATGGTTCGGGCGCTCAGGGGTTGGGCCCCTGGAGCTGGTGTTGGGGCCCCAGGGGTTGGGCCCCTGGAGGTGGGTTGGGGCCCCCGGGGGTTAGGCCCCTATAGCTATGGTTCGGGCGCTCAGGGGTTGGGCCCCTGGAGCTGGTGTTGGGGACCCAGGTTTTAGGCCCGTGGAGCTATGGTTCAGGCACTCAGGGGTTTGGACCCTGGAGCTATGGTTCGGGCGCTCAGGGGTTGGCCCCTGGAGCTGGGTCGAGGGCCCCAGGGGTGGGGCCCCTGGAGCTGCTGTTGGGGCCCCCAGGTTTGGGCCCCTGGAGCTGGTGTTGGGGTTCGCAGGGGTTGGGCCCTGGAGCTGTGGTTGGGCCCCCAGGGGTTAGGCCCCTGGAGCTATGGTTCGGGCGCTCAGGGGTTGGGCCCCTGGAGCTGGTGTTGGGGCCCCCAGGGGTTGGGCCCCTGGAGCTGGGGTTGGGCCCCCAGGGGTTAGGCCCCTGGAGCTATGGTTCGGGCGCTCAGGGGTTGGGCCCCTGGAGCTGGTGTTGGGGACCCAGGTTTTAGGCCCGTGGAGCTATGGTTCAGGCACTCAGGGGTTGGACCCCTGGAGCTATGGTTCGGGCGCTCAGGGGTTGGTTCCCTGGAGCTAGGGTCGAGGGCCCCAGGGGTGGGGCCCCTGGAGCTGCTGTTGGGGCCCCCAGGTTTTGAGTTCCTGGAGATTGTGTTGGGGTTCGCAGGGGTTGGGCCCCTGGAGCTGTGGTTGGGCCCCCAGGGTTTAGGCCCCTGGAGCTATGGTTCGGGCGCTCAGGGGTTGGGCCCCTGGAGCTGGTGTTGGGGCCCCCAGGGGTTGGGCCCCTGGAGGTGGGGTTGGGGCCCCCGGGGGTTAGGCCCCTATAGCTATGGTTCGGGCGCTCAGGGGTTGGGCCCCTGGAGCTGGTGTTGGGGCCCTCAGGGATTAGGGCCCTGGAGCTATGGTTCAGGCGCTAAGGGTTTGGGACCCTGGAGCTGGTGTTGGGGCCCCCAGGGGTTGGGCCCCTGGAGCTGGTGTTGGGGCCCCAGGGGCTAGGCCCCTGTAGCTATGGTTCGGGCGCTCAGGGATTGGGCCCCTGGAGCTGGTTTTGGGGCCCCCAGGGGTTGGGCCCTTGGAGCTGGTGTTGGGGCCCCCAGGGGTTAGGCCCCTGGAGCTATGGTTCGGGCGCTCAGGGGTTGGGCCGCTGGAGCTGGTGTTGGGGCCCCTGACCTAATGTCACCCCTTGCTCTCCCATCCCCCACACAGACAGTCCCGACTCCATCACAGTAATGCCCAGAGCATTTCACGCATGGAGCAACAGTAACACTGTGTGGCCATGCAGGGTAATGCCCAGAGCATTTCCTGCATGGAGCAAGAGTGACACCGTGTGGCCACATAGGGTAGTGCACAGAGCATTTCCCCGCATGGAGCTATGGTTCGGGAGCTCTGGGGTTGGGCCCCTGTAGCTGGTGTTGGGACTCCCAGGGGTTGGGCCCCTGGAGCTGGTGTTGGGGCCCCAGGGGTTAAGGTTCGGGCGCTCAGGGGTTGGGCCCTTGGAGCTGGCGTGCGGGCCCCCAGGGAATAGGCCCCTAGAGCTATGGTTTGCTCACTCTGGGGTTCTGCCCCTGGAGCTGGTGTTGGGGCTCCCAGGGGTTGGGCTCCTGCAGCTGGTGTTGGGGACCCAGGGGTTAGGCCCCTGGAGCTATGGTTCAGGCGCTCAGGGGTTGGGACCCTGGAGCTGGTTTTGGGGCCTCCAGTGGTTGGGACCCTGGAGCTGCGGTTGGGGCCTCCAGGGGTTAGCCCCTGGATCTTTGGTTCGGCCGCTCATTGGTTGGGCCCCTGGAGCTGGTGTTGGGGCCCCAAGGGGTTGGGCCCCTGGAGCTGGTGTTGGGGACCCAGGGGTTAGGGCCCTGGAGCTATGGTTCAGGCGCTCAGGGGTTGGGCCCCTGGAGCTATGGTTCGGGCGCTCAGGGGTTGGGCCCCTGGAGCTGGGGTGGAGGGCCCCAGCGGTTGGGCCCCTGGAGCTGGTGTTGGGGCCCCCAGGGATTGGGCCCCTGGAGCTATGTTTCGGGCGCTCTGGGGTTGGGCCCCTGGAGCTGGTGTTGGGGACCCAGGTTTTAGGCCCGTGGAGCTATGGTTCAGGCACTCAGGGGTTGGACCCCTGGAGCTATGGTTCGGGCGCTCAGGGGTTGGTTCCCTGGAGCTAGGGTCGAGGGCCCCAGGGGTGGGGCCCCTGGAGCTGCTGTTGGGGCCCCCAGGTTTTGAGTTCCTGGAGATTGTGTTGGGGTTCGCAGGGGTTGGGCCCCTGGAGCTGTGGTTGGGCCCCCCAGGGTTTAGGCCCCTGGAGCTATGGTTCGGGCGCTCAGGGGTTGGGCCCCTGGAGCTGGTGTTGGGGCCCCCAGGGGTTGGGCCCCTGGAGGTGGGGTTGGGGCCCCCGGGGGTTAGGCCCCTATAGCTATGGTTCGGGCGCTCAGGGGTTGGGCCCCTGGAGCTGGTGTTGGGGCCCTCAGGGATTAGGGCCCTGGAGCTATGGTTCAGGCGCTAAGGGTTTGGGACCCTGGAGCTGGTGTTGGGGCCCCCAGGGGTTGGGCCCCTGGAGCTGGTGTTGGGGCCCCAGGGGCTAGGCCCCTGTAGCTATGGTTCGGGCGCTCAGGGATTGGGCCCCTGGAGCTGGTTTTGGGGCCCCCAGGGGTTGGGCCCTTGGAGCTGGTGTTGGGGCCCCCAGGGGTTAGGCCCCTGGAGCTATGGTTCGGGCGCTCAGGGGTTGGGCCGCTGGAGCTGGTGTTGGGGCCCCTGACCTAATGTCACCCCTTGCTCTCCCATCCCCCACACAGACAGTCCCGACTCCATCACAGTAATGCCCAGAGCATTTCACGCATGGAGCAACAGTAACACTGTGTGGCCATGCAGGGTAATGCCCAGAGCATTTCCTGCATGGAGCAAGAGTGACACCGTGTGGCCACATAGGGTAGTGCACAGAGCATTTCCCCGCATGGAGCTATGGTTCGGGAGCTCTGGGGTTGGGCCCCTGTAGCTGGTGTTGGGACTCCCAGGGGTTGGGCCCCTGGAGCTGGTGTTGGGGCCCCAGGGGTTAAGGTTCGGGCGCTCAGGGGTTGGGCCCTTGGAGCTGGCGTGCGGGCCCCCAGGGAATAGGCCCCTAGAGCTATGGTTTGCTCACTCTGGGGTTCTGCCCCTGGAGCTGGTGTTGGGGCTCCCAGGGGTTGGGCTCCTGCAGCTGGTGTTGGGGACCCAGGGGTTAGGCCCCTGGAGCTATGGTTCAGGCGCTCAGGGGTTGGGACCCTGGAGCTGGTTTTGGGGCCTCCAGTGGTTGGGACCCTGGAGCTGCGGTTGGGGCCTCCAGGGGTTAGCCCCTGGATCTTTGGTTCGGCCGCTCATTGGTTGGGCCCCTGGAGCTGGTGTTGGGGCCCCAAGGGGTTGGGCCCCTGGAGCTGGTGTTGGGGACCCAGGGGTTAGGGCCCTGGAGCTATGGTTCAGGCGCTCAGGGGTTGGGCCCCTGGAGCTATGGTTCGGGCGCTCAGGGGTTGGGCCCCTGGAGCTGGGGTGGAGGGCCCCAGCGGTTGGGCCCCTGGAGCTGGTGTTGGGGCCCCCAGGGATTGGGCCCCTGGAGCTATGTTTCGGGCGCTCTGGGGTTGGGCCCCTGGAGCTGGTGTTGGGGACCCAGGTTTTAGGCCCGTGGAGCTATGGTTCAGGCACTCAGGGGTTGGACCCCTGGAGCTATGGTTCGGGCGCTCAGGGGTTGGTTCCCTGGAGCTAGGGTCGAGGGCCCCAGGGGTGGGGCCCCTGGAGCTGCTGTTGGGGCCCCCAGGTTTTGAGTTCCTGGAGATTGTGTTGGGGTTCGCAGGGGTTGGGCCCCTGGAGCTGTGGTTGGGCCCCCCAGGGTTTAGGCCCCTGGAGCTATGGTTCGGGCGCTCAGGGGTTGGGCCCCTGGAGCTGGTGTTGGGGCCCCCAGGGGTTGGGCCCCTGGAGGTGGGGTTGGGGCCCCCGGGGGTTAGGCCCCTATAGCTATGGTTCGGGCGCTCAGGGGTTGGGCCCCTGGAGCTGGTGTTGGGGCCCTCAGGGATTAGGGCCCTGGAGCTATGGTTCAGGCACTAAGGGTTTGGGACCCTGCAGCTGGTGTTGGGGCCCCCAGGGGTTGGGCCCCTGGAGCTGGTGTTGGGGCCCCAGGGGCTAGGCCCCTGTAGCTATGGTTCGGGCGCTCAGCGATTGGGCCCCTGGAGCTGGTGTTGGGGCCCCTGACCTAATGTCACCCCTTGCTCTCCCATCCCCCACACAGACAGTCCCGACTCCATCACAGTAATGCCCAGAGCATTTCACGCATGGAGCAACAGTAACACTGTGTGGCCATGCAGGGTAATGCCCAGAGCATTTCCTGCATGGAGCAAGAGTGACACCGTGTGGCCACATAGGGTAGTGCACAGAGCATTTCCCCGCATGGAGCTATGGTTCGGGAGCTCTGGGGTTGGGCCCCTGTAGCTGGTGTTGGGACTCCCAGGGGTTGGGCCCCTGGAGCTGGTGTTGGGGCCCCAGGGGTTAAGGTTCGGGCGCTCAGGGGTTGGGCCCTTGGAGCTGGCGTGCGGGCCCCCAGGGAATAGGCCCCTAGAGCTATGGTTTGCTCACTCTGGGGTTCTGCCCCTGGAGCTGGTGTTGGGGCTCCCAGGGGTTGGGCTCCTGCAGCTGGTGTTGGGGACCCAGGGGTTAGGCCCCTGGAGCTATGGTTCAGGCGCTCAGGGGTTGGTACTCTGTAGCTGGTTTTGGGGCCTCCAGTGGTTGGGACCCTGGAGCTGCGGTTGGGGCCTCCAGGGGTTAGCCCCTGGATCTTTGGTTCGGCCGCTCATTGGTTGGGCCCCTGGAGCTGGTGTTGGGGCCCCAAGGGGTTGGGCCCCTGGAGCTGGTGTTGGGGACCCAGGGGTTAGGGCCCTGGAGCTATGGTTCAGGCGCTCAGGGGTTGGGCCCCTGGAGCTATGGTTCGGGCGCTCAGGGGTTTGGGCCCCTGGAGCTGGGGTGGAGGGCCCCAGTGGTTGGGCCCCTGGAGCTGGTGTTGGGGCCCCCAGGGATTGGGCCCCTGGAGCTATGTTTCGGGCGCTCTGGGGTTGGGCCCCTGGAGCTGGTGTTGGGGACCCAGGTTTTAGGCCTGTGGAGCTATGGTTCAGGCACTCAGGGGTTGGACCCCTGGAGCTATGGTTCGGGCGCTCAGGGGTTGGTTCCCTGGAGCTAGGGTCGAGGGCCCCAGGGGTGGGGCCCCTGGAGCTGCTGTTGGGGCCCCCAGGTTTTGAGTTCCTGGAGATTGTGTTGGGGTTCGCAGGGGTTGGGCCCCTGGTGCTGTGGTTGGGCCCCCCAGGGTTTAGGCCCCTGGAGCTATGGTTCGGGCGCTCAGGGGTTGGGCCCCTGGAGCTGGTGTTGGGGCCCCCAGGGGTTGGGCCCCTGGAGGTGGGGTTGGGGCCCCCGGGGGTTAGGCCCCTATAGCTATGGTTCAGGCGCTCAGGGTTTGGGCCCCTGGATCTGGTGTTGGGGCCCTCAGGGATTAGGGCCCTGGAGCTATGGTTGAGGGGCTAAGGGTTTGGGACCCTGGAGCTGGTGTTGGGGCCCCCAGGGGTTGGGCCCCTGGAGCTGGTGTTGGGGCCCCAGGGGCTAGGCCCCTGTAGCTATGGTTCGGGCGCTCAGGGATTGGGCCACTGGAGCTGGTTTTGGGGCCCCCAGGGGTTGGGCCCTTGGAGCTGGTGTTGGGGCCCCCAGGGGTTAGGCCCCTGGAGCTATGGTTCGGGCGCTCAGGGGTTGGGCCGCTGGAGCTGGTGTTGGGGCCCCTGACCTAATGTCACCCCTTGCTCTCCCATCCCCCACACAGACAGTCCCGACTCCATCACAGTAATGCTCAGAGCATTTCACGCATGGAGCAACAGTAACACTGTGTGGCCATGCAGGGTAATGCCCAGAGCATTTCCTGCATGGAGCAAGAGTGACACCGTGTGGCCACATAGGGTAGTGCACAGAGCATTTCCCCGCATGGAGCTATGGTTCGGGAGCTCTGGGGTTGGGCCCCTGTAGCTGGTTTTGGGACTCGCAGGGGTTGGGCCCCTGGAGCTGGTGTTGGGGCCCCAGGGGTTAAGGTTCGGGCGCTCAGGGGTTGGGCCCTTGGAGCTGGCGTGCGGGCCCCCAGGGAATAGGCCCCTAGAGCTATGGTTTGCTCACTCTGGGGTTCTGCCCCTGGAGCTGGTGTTGGGGCTCCCAGGGGTTGGGCTCCTGCAGCTGGTGTTGGGGACCCAGGGGTTAGGCCCCTGGAGCTATGGTTCAGGCGCTCAGGGGTTGGGACCCTGGAGCTGGTTTTGGGGCCTCCAGTGGTTGGGACCCTGGAGCTGCGGTTGGGGCCTCCAGGGGTTAGCCCCTGGATCTTTGGTTCGGCCGCTCATTGGTTGGGCCCCTGGAGCTGGTGTTGGGGCCCCAAGGGGTTGGGCCCCTGGAGCTGGTGTTGGGGACCCAGGGGTTAGGGCCCTGGAGCTATGGTTCAGGCGCTCAGGGGTTGGGCCCCTGGAGCTATGGTTCGGGCGCTCAGGGGTTGGGCCCCTGGAGCTGGGGTGGAGGGCCCCAGCGGTTGGGCCCCTGGAGCTGGTGTTGGGGCCCCCAGGGATTGGGCCCCTGGTGCTATGTTTCGGGCGCTCTGGGGTTGGGCCCCTGGAGCTGGTGTTGGGGACCCAGGTTTTAGGCCCGTGGAGCTATGGTTCAGGCACTCAGGGGTTGGACCCCTGGAGCTATGGTTCGGGCGCTCAGGGGTTGGTTCCCTGGAGCTAGGGTCGAGGGCCCCAGGGGTGGGGCCCCTGGAGCTGCTGTTGGGGCCCCCAGGTTATGAGTTCCTGGAGATTGTGTTGGGGTTCGCAGGGGTTGGGCCCCTGGAGCTGTGGTTGGGCCCCCCAGGGTTTAGGCCGCTGGAGCTATGGTTCGGGCGCTCAGGGGTTGGGCCCCTGGAGCTGGTGTTGGGGCCCCCAGGGGTTGGGCCCCTGGAGGTGGGGTTGGGGCCCCCGGGTGTTAGGCCCCTATAGCTATGGTTCGGGCGCTCAGGGGTTGGGCCCCTGGAGCTGGGGTTGGGGCCCTCAGGGATTAGGGCCCTGGAGCTATGGTTCAGGCGCTAAGGGTTTGGGACCCTGGAGCTGGTGTTGGGGCCCCCAGGGGTTGGGCCCCTGGAGCTGGTGTTGGGTCCCCAGAGGCTAGGCCCCTGTAGCTATGGTTCGGGCGCTCTTTGATTGGGCCCCTGGAGCTGGTTTTGGGGCCCCCAGGGGTTGGGCCCTTGGTGCTTTTGTTGGGGCCCCCAGGGGTTAGGCCCCTGGAGCTATGGTTCGGGCGCTCAGGGGTTGGGCCGCTGGAGCTGGTGTTGGGGCCCCTGACCTAATGTCACCCCTTGCTCTCCCATCCCCCACACAGACAGTCCCGACTCCATCACAGTAATGCCCAGAGCATTTCACGCATGGTGCAACAGTAACACTGTGTGGCCATGCAGGGTAATGCCCAGAGCATTTCCTGCATGGAGCAAGAGTGACACCGTGTGGCCACATAGGGTAGGGCACAGAGCATTTCCCCGCATGGAGCTATGGTTCGGGAGCTCTGGGGTTGGGCCCCTGTAGCTGGTGTTGGGACTCCCAGGGGTTGGGCCCCTGGAGCTGGTGTTGTGGCCCCAGGGGTTAAGGTTCGGGCGCTCAGGGGTTGGACCCTTGGAGCTGGCGTGCGGGCCCCCAGGGAATAGGCCCCTAGAGCTATGATTTGCTCACTCTGGGGTTCTGCCCCTGGAGCTGGTGTTGGGGCTCCCAGGGGTTGGGCTACTGCAGCTGGTGTTGGGGACCCAGGGGTTAGGCCCCTGGAGCTATGGTTCAGGCGCTCAGGGGTTGGGACCCTGGAGCTGGTTTTGGGGCCTCCAGTGGTTGGGACCCTGGAGCTGCGGTTGGGGCCTCCAGGGGTTAGCCTCTGGATCTTTGGTTCGGCCGCTCATTGGTTGGGCCCCTGGAGCTGGTGTTGGGGCCCCAAGGGGTTGGGCCCCTGGAGCTGGTGTTGGGAACCCAGGGGTTAGGGCCCTGGAGCTATGGTTCAGGCGCTCAGGGGTTGGGCCCCTGGAGCTATGGTTCGGGCGCTCAGGGGTTGGGCCCCTGGAGCTGGGGTGGAGGGCCCCAGCGGTTGGGCCCCTGGAGCTGGTGTTGGGGCCCCCAGGGATTGGGCCCCTGGAGCTATGTTTCGGGCGCTCTGGGGTTGGGCCCCTGGAGCTGGTGTTGGGGACCCAGGTTTTAGGCCCGTGGAGCTATGGTTCAGGCACTCAGGGGTTGGACCCCTGGAGCTATGGTTCGGGCGCTCAGGGGTTGGTTCCCTGGAGCTAGGGTCGAGGGCCCCAGGGGTGGGGCCCCTGGAGCTGCTGTTGGGGCCCCCAGGTTATGAGTTCCTGGAGATTGTGTTGGGGTTCGCAGGGGTTGGGCCCCTGGAGCTGTGGTTGGGCCCCCCAGGGTTTAGGCCCCTGGAGCTATGGTTCGGGCGCTCAGGGGTTGGGCCCCTGGAGCTGGTTTTGGGGCCCCCAGGGGTTGGGCCCTTGGAGCTGGTGTTGGGGCCCCCAGGGGTTAGGCCCCTGGAGCTATGGTTCGGGCGCTCAGGGGTTGGGCCGCTGGAGCTGGTGTTGGGGCCCCTGACCTAATGTCACCCCTTGCTCTCCCATCCCCCACACAGACAGTCCCGACTCCATCACAGTAATGCCCAGAGCATTTCACGCATGGAGTAACAGTAACACTGTGTGGCCATGCAGGGTAATGCCCAGAGCATTTCCTGCATGGAGCAAGAGTGACACCGTGTGGCCACATAGGGTAGTGCACAGAGCATTTCCCCGCATGGAGCTATGGTTCGGGAGCTCTGGGGTTGGGCCCCTGTAGCTGGTGTTGGGACTCGCAGGGGTTGGGCCCCTGGAGCTGGTGTTGGGGCCCCAGGGGTTAAGGTTCGGGCGCTCAGGGGTTGGGCCCTTGGAGCTGGCGTGCGGGCCCCCAGGGAATAGGCCCCTAGAGCTATGGTTTGCTCACTCTGGGATTCTGCCCCTGGAGCTGGTGTTGGGGCTCCCAGGGGTTGGGCTCCTGCAGCTGGTGTTGGGGACCCAGGGGTTAGGCCCCTGGAGCTATGGTTCAGGCGCTCAGGGGTTGGGACCCTGGAGCTGGTTTTGGGGCCTCCAGTGGTTGGGACCCTGGAGCTGCGGTTGGGGCCTCCAGGGGTTAGCCCCTGGGTCTTTGGTTCGGCCGCTCATTGGTTGGGCCCCTGGAGCTGGTGTTGGGGCCCCAAGGGGTTGGGCCCCTGGAGCTGGTGTTGGGGCCCCCAGGGATTGGGCCCCTGGAGCTATGTTTCGGGCGCTCTGGGGTTGGGCCCCTGGAGCTGGTGTTGGGGACCCAGGTTTTAGGCCCGTGGAGCTATGGTTCAGGCACTCAGGGGTTGGACCCCTGGAGCTATGGTTCGGGCGCTCAGGGGTTGGTTCCCTGGAGCTAGGGTCGAGGGCCCCAGGGGTGGGGCCCCTGGAGCTGCTGTTGGGGCCCCCAGGTTTTGAGTTCCTGGAGATTGTGTTGGGGTTCGCAGGGGTTGGGCCCCTGGAGCTGTGGTTGGGCCCCCCAGGGTTTAGGCCCCTGGAGCTATGGTTCGGGCGCTCAGGGGTTGGACCCCTGGAGCTGCTGTTGGGGCCCCCAGGGGTTGGGCCCCTGGAGGTGGGATTGGGGCCCCCGGGGGTTAGGCCCCTATAGCTATGGTTCGGGCGCTCAGGGGTTGGGCCCCTGCAGCTGGTGTTGGGGACCCAGGTTTTAGGCCCGTGGAGCTATGGTTCAGGCACTCAGGGGTTGGACCCCTGGAGCTATGGTTCGGGCGCTCAGGGGTTGGTTCCCTGGAGCTAGGGTCGAGGGCCCCAGGGGTGGGGCCCCTGGAGCTGCTGTTGGGGCCCCCAGGTTTTGAGTTCCTGGAGATTGTGCTGGGGTTCTCAGGGGTTGGGCCCCTGGAGCTGTGGTTGGGCCCCCCAGGGTTTAGGCCCCTGGAGCTATGGTTCGGGCGCTCAGGGGTTGGGCCCCTGGAGCTGGTGTTGGGGCCCCCAGGGGTTGGGCCCCTGGAGGTGGGGTTGGGGCCCCCGGGGGTTAGGCCCCTGGAGCTATGGATCAGGCGCTAAGGGTTTGGGACCCTGGAGCTGGTGTTGGGGCCCTCAGGGATTAGGCCCCTGGAGCTATGGTTCAGGCACTAAGGGTTTGGGACCCTGGAGCTGGTGTTGGGGCCCTCAGGGATTAGGGCCCTGGAGCTATGGTTGAGGGGCTAAGGGTTTGGGACCCTGGAGCTGGTGTTGGGGCCCCCAGGGGTTGGGCCCCTGGAGCTGGTGTTGGGGCCCCAGGGGCTAGGCCCCTGTAGCTATGGTTCGGGCGCTCAGGGATTGGGCCCCTGGAGCTGGTTTTGGGGCCCCCAGGGGTTGGGCCCTTGGAGCTGGTGTTGGGGCCCCCAGGGGTTAGGCCCCTGGAGCTATGGTTCGGGCGCTCAGGGGTTGGGCCGCTGGAGCTGGTGTTGGGGCCCCTGACCTAATGTCACCCCTTGCTCTCCCATCCCCCACACAGACAGTCCCGACTCCATCACAGTAATGCTCAGAGCATTTCACGCATGGAGCAACAGTAACACTGTGTGGCCATGCAGGGTAATGCCCAGAGCATTTCCTGCATGGAGCAAGAGTGACACCGTGTGGCCACATAGGGTAGTGCACAGAGCATTTCCCCGCATGGAGCTATGGTTCGGGAGCTCTGGGGTTGGGCCCCTGTAGCTGGTTTTGGGACTCCCAGGGGTTGGGCCCCTGGAGCTGGTGTTGGGGCCCCAGGGGTTAAGGTTCGGGCGCTCAGGGGTTGGGCCCTTGGAGCTGGCGTGCGGGCCCCCAGGGAATAGGCCCCTAGAGCTATGGTTTGCTCACTCTGGGGTTCTGCCCCTGGAGCTGGTGTTGGGGCTCCCAGGGGTTGGGCTCCTGCAGCTGGTGTTGGGGACCCAGGGGTTAGGCCCCTGGAGCTATGGTTCAGGCGCTCAGGGGTTGGGACCCTGGAGCTGGTTTTGGGGCCTCCAGTGGTTGGGACCCTGGAGCTGCGGTTGGGGCCTCCAGGGGTTAGCCCCTGGATCTTTGGTTCGGCCGCTCATTGGTTGGGCCCCTGGAGCTGGTGTTGGGGCCCCAAGGGGTTGGGCCCCTGGACCTGGTGTTGGGGACCCAGGGGTTAGGGCCCTGGAGCTATGGTTCAGGCGCTCAGGGGTTGGGCCCCTGGAGCTATGGTTCGGGCGCTCAGGGGTTGGGCCCCTAGAGCTGGGGTGGAGGGCCCCAGCGGTTGGGCCCCTGGAGCTGGTGTTGGGGCCCCCAGGGATTGGGCCCCTGGAGCTATGTTTCGGGCGCTCTGGGGTTGGGCCCCTGGAGCTGGTGTTGGGGACGCAGGTTTTAGGCCCGTGGAGCTATGGTTCAGGCACTCAGGGGTTGGACCCCTGGAGCTATGGTTCGGGCGCTCAGGGGTTGGTTCCCTGGAGCTAGGGTCGAGGGCCCCAGGGGTGGGGCCCCTGGAGCTGCTTTTGGGGCCCCCAGGTTATGAGTTCCTGGAGATTGTGTTGGGGTTCGCAGGGGTTGGGCCCCTGGAGCTGTGGTTGGGCCCCCCAGGGTTTAGGCCGCTGGAGCTATGGTTCGGGCGCTCAGGGGTTGGGCCCCTGGAGCTGGTGTTGGGGCCCCCAGGGGTTGGGCCCCTGGAGGTGGGGTTGGGGCCCCCGGGGGTTAGGCCCCTATAGCTATGGTTCGGGCGCTCAGGGGTTGGGCCCCTGGAGCTGGGGTTGGGGCCCTCAGGGATTAGGGCCCTGGAGCTATGGTTCAGGCGCTAAGGGTTTGGGACCCTGGAGCTGGTGTTGGGGCCCCCAGGGGTTGGGCCCCTGGAGCTGGTGTTGGGTCCCCAGAGGCTAGGCCCCTGTAGCTATGGTTCGGGCGCTCAGGGATTGGGCCCCTGGAGCTGGTTTTGGGGCCCCCAGGGGTTGGGCCCTTGGTGCTTTTGTTGGGGCCCCCAGGGGTTAGGCCCCTGGAGCTATGGTTCGGGCGCTCAGGGGTTGGGCCGCTGGAGCTGGTGTTGGGGCCCCTGACCTAATGTCACCCCTTGCTCTCCCATCCCCCACACAGACAGTCCCGACTCCATCACAGTAATGCCCAGAGCATTTCACGCATGGTGCAACAGTAACACTGTGTGGCCATGCAGGGTAATGCCCAGAGCATTTCCTGCATGGAGCAAGAGTGACACCGTGTGGCCACATAGGGTAGGGCACAGAGCATTTCCCCGCATGGAGCTATGGTTCGGGAGCTCTGGGGTTGGGCCCCTGTAGCTGGTGTTGGGACTCCCAGGGGTTGGGCCCCTGGAGCTGGTGTTGTGGCCCCAGGGGTTAAGGTTCGGGCGCTCAGGGGTTGGACCCTTGGAGCTGGCGTGCGGGCCCCCAGGGAATAGGCCCCTAGAGCTATGATTTGCTCACTCTGGGGTTCTGCCCCTGGAGCTGGTGTTGGGGCTCCCAGGGGTTGGGCTACTGCAGCTGGTGTTGGGGACCCAGGGGTTAGGCCCCTGGAGCTATGGTTCAGGCGCTCAGGGGTTGGGACCCTGGAGCTGGTTTTGGGGCCTCCAGTGGTTGGGACCCTGGAGCTGCGGTTGGGGCCTCCAGGGGTTAGCCTCTGGATCTTTGGTTCGGCCGCTCATTGGTTGGGCCCCTGGAGCTGGTGTTGGGGCCCCAAGGGGTTGGGCCCCTGGAGCTGGTGTTGGGAACCCAGGGGTTAGGGCCCTGGAGCTATGGTTCAGGCGCTCAGGGGTTGGGCCCCTGGAGCTATGGTTCGGGCGCTCAGGGGTTGGGCCCCTGGAGCTGGGGTGGAGGGCCCCAGCGGTTGGGCCCCTGGAGCTGGTGTTGGGGCCCCCAGGGATTGGGCCCCTGGAGCTATGTTTCGGGCGCTCTGGGGTTGGGCCCCTGGAGCTGGTGTTGGGGACCCAGGTTTTAGGCCCGTGGAGCTATGGTTCAGGCACTCAGGGGTTGGACCCCTGGAGCTATGGTTCGGGCGCTCAGGGGTTGGTTCCCTGGAGCTAGGGTCGAGGGCCCCAGGGGTGGGGCCCCTGGAGCTGCTGTTGGGGCCCCCAGGTTATGAGTTCCTGGAGATTGTGTTGGGGTTCGCAGGGGTTGGGCCCCTGGAGCTGTGGTTGGGCCCCCCAGGGTTTAGGCCCCTGGAGCTATGGTTCGGGCGCTCAGGGGTTGGGCCCCTGGAGCTGGTTTTGGGGCCCCCAGGGGTTGGGCCCTTGGAGCTGGTGTTGGGGCCCCCAGGGGTTAGGCCCCTGGAGCTATGGTTCGGGCGCTCAGGGGTTGGGCCGCTGGAGCTGGTGTTGGGGCCCCTGACCTAATGTCACCCCTTGCTCTCCCATCCCCCACACAGACAGTCCCGACTCCATCACAGTAATGCCCAGAGCATTTCACGCATGGAGTAACAGTAACACTGTGTGGCCATGCAGGGTAATGCCCAGAGCATTTCCTGCATGGAGCAAGAGTGACACCGTGTGGCCACATAGGGTAGTGCACAGAGCATTTCCCCGCATGGAGCTATGGTTCGGGAGCTCTGGGGTTGGGCCCCTGTAGCTGGTGTTGGGACTCGCAGGGGTTGGGCCCCTGGAGCTGGTGTTGGGGCCCCAGGGGTTAAGGTTCGGGCGCTCAGGGGTTGGGCCCTTGGAGCTGGCGTGCGGGCCCCCAGAGAATAGGCCCCTAGAGCTATGGTTTGCTCACTCTGGGGTTCTGCCCCTGGAGCTGGTGTTGGGGCTCCCAGGGGTTGGGCTCCTGCAGCTGGTGTTGGGGACCCAGGGGTTAGGCCCCTGGAGCTATGGTTCAGGCGCTCAGGGGTTGGGACCCTGGAGCTGGTTTTGGGGCCTCCAGTGGTTGGGACCCTGGAGCTGCGGTTGGGGCCTCCAGGGGTTAGCCCCTGGGTCTTTGGTTCGGCCGCTCATTGGTTGGGCCCCTGGAGCTGGTGTTGGTTCCCCAAGGGGTTGGGCCCCTGGAGCTGGTGTTGGGGCCCCCAGGGATTGGGCCCCTGGAGCTATGTTTCGGGCGCTCTGGGGTTGGGCCCCTGGAGCTGGTGTTGGGGACCCAGGTTTTAGGCCCGTGGAGCTATGGTTCAGGCACTCAGGGGTTGGACCCCTGGAGCTATGGTTCGGGCGCTCAGGGGTTGGTTCCCTGGAGCTAGGGTCGAGGGCCCCAGGGGTGGGGCCCCTGGAGCTGCTGTTGGGGCCCCCAGGTTTTGAGTTCCTGGAGATTGTGTTGGGGTTCGCAGGGGTTGGGCCCCTGGAGCTGTGGTTGGGCCCCCCAGGGTTTAGGCCCCTGGAGCTATGGTTCGGGCGCTCAGGGGTTGGACCCCTGGAGCTGCTGTTGGGGCCCCCAGGGGTTGGGCCCCTGGAGGTGGGATTGGGGCCCCCGGGGGTTAGGCCCCTATAGCTATGGTTCGGGCGCTCAGGGGTTGGGCCCCTGCAGCTGGTGTTGGGGACCCAGGTTTTAGGCCCGTGGAGCTATGGTTCAGGCACTCAGGGGTTGGACCCCTGGAGCTATGGTTCGGGCGCTCAGGGGTTGGTTCCCTGGAGCTAGGGTCGAGGGCCCCAGGGGTGGGGCCCCTGGAGCTGCTGTTGGGGCCCCCAGGTTTTGAGTTCCTGGAGATTGTGTTGGGGTTCTCAGGGGTTGGGCCCCTGGAGCTGTGGTTGGGCCCCCCAGGGTTTAGGCCCCTGGAGCTATGGTTCGGGCGCTCAGGGGTTGGGCCCCTGGAGCTGGTGTTGGGGCCCCCAGGGGTTGGGCCCCTGGAGGTGGGGTTGGGGCCCCCGGGGGTTAGGCCCCTGGAGCTATGGTTCAGGCGCTAAGGGTTTGGGACCCTGGAGCTGGTGTTGGGGCCCTCAGGGATTAGGCCCCAGGAGCTATGGTTCAGGCACTAAGGGTTTGGGACCCTGGAGCTGGTGTTGGGGCCCCCAGGGGTTGGGCCCCTGGAGCTGGTGTTGGGGCCCCAGGGGCTAGGCCCCTGTAGCTATGGTTTGGGCGCTCAGGGATTGGGCCGCTGGAGCTGGTTTTGGGGCCCCCAGGGGTTGGGCCCTTGGAGCTGGTGTTGGGGCCCCCAGGGGTTAGGCCCCTGGAGCTATGGTTCGATCGCTCAGGGGTTGGGCCGCTGGAGCTGGTGTTGGGGCCCCTGACCTAATGTCACCCCTTGCTCTCCCATCCCCCACACAGACAGTCCCGACTCCATCACAGTAATGCCCAGAGCATTTCACGCATGGAGCAACAGTAACACTGTGTGGCCATGCAGGGTAATGCCCAGAGCATTTCCTGCATGGAGCAAGAGTGACACCGTGTGGCCACATAGGGTAGTGCACAGAGCATTTCCCCGCATGGAGCTATGGTTCGGGAGCTCTGGGGTTGGGCCCCTGTACCTCGTGTTGGGGCCCCAGGGGCTAGGCCCCTGGAGCTATGGTTCAGGCGCTCAGGGGTTGGGACCCTGGAGCTGGTTTTGGGGCCTCCAGTGGTTGGGACCCTGGAGCTG
Organism: Gopherus flavomarginatus; assembly: GCF_025201925.1. NCBI lineage: Eukaryota > Metazoa > Chordata > Testudines > Testudinidae > Gopherus > Gopherus flavomarginatus. Next base: position 30,045 of record NW_026114765.1, on the reverse strand, counting down.
CGGTTGGGGCCTCCAGGGGTTAGCCCCTGGATCTTTGGTTCGGCCGCTCATTGGTTGGGCCCCTGGAGCTGGTGTTGGGGCCCCAAGGGGTTGGGCCCCTGGAGCTGGTGTTGGGGCCCCCAGGGATTGGGCCCCTGGAGCTATGTTTCGGGCGCTCTGGGGTTGGGCCCCTAGAGCTGGTGTTGGGGACCCAGGTTTTAGGCCCGTGGAGCTATGGTTCAGGCACTCAGGGGTTGGACCCCTGGAGCTATGGTTCGGGCGCTCAGGGGTTGGTTCCCTGGAGCTAGGGTCGAGGGCCCCAGGGGTGGGGCCCCTGGATCTGCTGTTGGGTCCCCAGGTTTTGAGTTCCTGGAGATTGTGTTGGGGTTCGCAGGGGTTGGGCCCCTGGAGCTGTGGTTGGGCCCCCCAGGGTTTAGGCCCCTGGAGCTATGGTTCGGGCGCTCAGGGGTTGGGCCCCTGGAGCTGGTGTTGGGGCCCCCAGGGGTTGGGCCCCTGGAGGTGGGATTGGGGCCCCCGGGGGTTAGGCCCCTATAGCTATGGTTCGGGCGCTCAGGGGTTGGGCCCCTGGAGCTGGTGTTGGGGACCCAGGTTTTAGGCCCGTGGAGCTATGGTTCAGGCACTCAGGGGTTGGACCCCTGGAGCTATGGTTCGGGCGCTCAGGGGTTGGTTCCCTGGAGCTAGGGTCGAGGGCCCCAGGGGTGGGGCCCCTGGAGCTGCTGTTGGGGCCCCCAGGTTTTGAGTTCCTGGAGATTGTGTTGGGGTTCGCAGGGGTTGGGCCCCTGGAGCTGTGGTTGGGCCCCCCAGGGTTTAGGCCCCTGGAGCTATGGTTCGGGCGCTCAGGGGTTGGGCCGCTGGAGCTGGTGTTGGGGCCCCTGACCTAATGTCACCCCTTGCTCTCCCATCCCCCACACAGACAGTCCCGACTCCATCACAGTAATGCCCAGAGCATTTCACGCATGGAGCAACAGTAACACTGTGTGGCCATGCAGGGTAATGCCCAGAGCATTTCCTGCATGGAGCAAGAGTGACACCGTGTGGCCACATAGGGTAGTGCACAGAGCATTTCCCCGCATGGAGCTATGGTTCGGGAGCTCTGGGGTTGGGCCCCTGTAGCTGGTGTTGGGACTCGCAGGGGTTGGGCCCCTGGAGCTGGTGTTGGGCCCCCAGGGGTTAAGGTTCGGGCGCTCAGGGGTTGGGCCCTTGGAGCTGGCGTGCAGGCCCCCAGGGAATAGGCCCCTAGAGCTATGGTTTGCTCACTCTGGGGTTCTGCCCCTGGAGCTGGTGTTGGGGCTCCCAGGGGTTGGGCTCCTGCAGCTGGTGTTGGGGACCCAGGGGTTAGGCCCCTGGAGCTATGGTTCAGGCGCTCAGGGGTTGGGACCCTGGAGCTGGTTTTGGGGCCTCCAGTGGTTGGGACCCTGGAGCTGCGGTTGGGGCCTCCAGGGGTTAGCCCCTGGATCTTTGGTTCGGCCGCTCATTGGTTGGGCCCCTGGAGCTGGTGTTGGGGACCCAGGGGTTAGGGCCCTGGAGCTATGGTTCAGGCGCTCAGGGGTTGGGCCCCTGGAGCTATGGTTCGGGCGCTCAGGGGTTGGGCCCCTGGAGCTGGGGTGGAGGGCCCCAGCGGTTGGGCCCCTGGAGCTGGTGTTGGGGCCCCCAGGGATTGGGCCCCTGGAGCTGTGTTTCGGGCGCTCTGGGGTTGGGCCCCTGGAGCTGGTATTGGGGACCCAGGTTTTAGGCCCGTGGAGCTATGGTTCAGGCACTCAGGGGTTGGACCCCTGGAGCTATGGTTCGGGCGCTCAGGGGTTGGTTCCCTGGAGCTAGGGTCGAGGGCCCCAGGGGTGGGGCCCCTGGAGCTGCTGTTGGGGCCCCCAGGTTATGAGTTCCTGGAGATTGTGTTGGGGTTCGCAGGGGTTGGGCCCCTGGAGCTGTGGTTGGGCCCCCCAGGGTTTAGGCCCCTGGAGCTATGGTTCGGGCGCTCAGGGGTTGGGCCCCTGGAGCTGGTGTTGGGGCCCCCAGGGGTTGGGCCCCTGGAGGTGGGGTTGGGGCCCCCGGGGGTTAGGCCCCTATAGCTATGGTTCGGGCGCTCAGGGGTTGGGCCCCTGGAGCTGGTGTTGGGGCCCTCAGGGATTAGGGCCCTGGAGCTATGGTTCAGGCGCTAAGCGTTTGGGACCCTGGAGCTGGTGTTGGGGCCCCCAGGGGTTGGGCCCCTGGAGCTGGTGTTGGGGCCCCAGGGGCTAGGCCCCTGTAGCTATGGTTCGGGCGCTCAGGGATTGGGCCCCTGGAGCTGGTTTTGGGGCCCCCAGGGGTTGGGCCCTTGGAGCTGGTGTTGGGGCCCCCAGGGGTTAGGCCCCTGGAGCTATGGTTCGGGCGCTCAGGGGTTGGGCCGCTGGAGCTATGGTTCGGGCGCTCAGGGGTTGGGCCCCTGGAGCTGAGGTGGAGGGCCCCAGCGGTTGGGCCCCTGGAGCTGGTGTTGGGGCCCCCAGGGATTGGGCCCCTGGAGCTATGTTTCGGGCGCTCTGGGGTTGGGCCCCTGGAGCTGGTGTTGGGGACCCAGGTTTTAGGCCCGTGGAGCTATGGTTCAGGCACTCAGGGGTTGGACCCCTGGAGCTATGGTTCGGGCGCTCAGGGGTTGGTTCCCTGGAGCTAGGGTCGAGGGCCCCAGGGGTGGGGCCCCTGGAGCTGCTGTTGGGGCCCCCAGGTTTTGAGTTCCTAGAGATTGTGTTGGGGTTCGCAGGGGTTGGGCCCCTGGAGCTGTGGTTGGGCCCCCCAGGGTTTAGGCTCCTGGAGCTATGGTTCGGGCGCTCAGGGGTTGGGCCAGTGGAGCTGGTGTTGGGGCCCCCAGGGGTTGGGCCCCTGGAGGTGGGGTTGGGGCCCCCGGGGGTTAGGCCCCTATAGCTATGGTTCGGGCGCTCAGGGGTTGGGCCCCTGGAGCTGGAGTTGGGGCCCTCAGGGATTAGGCCCCTGGAGCTATGGTTCAGGTACTAAGGGTTTGGGACCCTGCAGCTGGTGTTGGGGCCCCCAGGGTTGGGCCCCTGGAGGTGGGGTTGGGGCCCCCGGGGGTTAGGCCCCTATAGCTATGGTTCGGGCGCTCAGGGGTTGGGCCCCTGGAGCTGGTGTTGGGGCCCTCAGGGATTAGGGCCCTGGAGCTATGGTTCAGGCGCTAAGGGTTTGGGACCCTGGAGCTGGTGTTGGGCCCCCAGGGGTTGGGCCCCTGGAGCTGGTGTTGGGGCCCCAGGGGCTAGGCCCCTGTAGCTATGGTTCGGGCGCTCAGGGATTGGGCCCCTGGAGCTGGTTTTGGGTCCCCCAGGGGTTGGGCCCTTGGAGCTGGTGTTGGGGCCCCCAGGGGTTAGGCCCCTGGAGCTATGGTTCGGGCGCTCAGGGGTTGGGCCGCTGGAGCTGGTGTTGGGGCCCCTGACCTAATGTCACCCCTTGCTCTCCCATCCCCCACACAGACAGTCCCGACTCCATCACAGTAATGCCCAGAGCATTTCACGCATGGAGCAACAGTAACACTGTGTGGCCATGCAGGGTTATGCCCAGAGCATTTCCTGCATGGAGCAAGAGTGACACCGTGTGGCCACATAGGGTAGTGCACAGAGCATTTCCCCGCATGGAGCTCTGGTTCGGGAGCTCTGGGGTTGGGCCCCTGTAGCTGGTGTTGGGACTCGCAGGGGTTGGGCCCCTGGAGCTGGTGTTGGGGCCCCAGGGGTTAAGGTTCGGGCGCTCCGGGGTTGGGCCCTTGGAGCTGGCGTGCGGGCCCCCAGGGAATAGGCCCCTAGAGCTATGGTTTGCTCACTCTGGGGTTCTGCCCCTGGAGCTGGTGTTGGGGCTCCCAGGGGTTGGGCTCCTGCAGCTGGTGTTGGGGACCCAGGGGTTAGGCCCCTGGAGCTATGGTTCAGGCGCTCAGGGGTTGGGACCCTGGAGCTGGTTTTGGGGCCTCCAGTGGTTGGGACCCTGGAGATGCGGTTGGGGCCTCCAGGGGTTAGCCCCTGGATCTTTGGTTCGGCCGCTCATTGGTTGGGCCCCTGGAGCTGGTGTTGGGGCCCCAAGGGGTTGGGCCCCTGGAGCTGGTGTTGGGGACCCAGGGGTTAGGGCCCTGGAGCTATGGTTCAGGCGCTCAGGGGTTGGGCCCCTGGAGCTATGGTTCAGGCGCTCAGGGGTTGGGCCCCTGGAGCTGGTGTTGGGGCCCCCAGGGGTTGGGCCCCTGGAGGTGGGATTGGGGCCCCCGAGGGTTAGGCCCCTATAGCTATGGTTCGGGCGCTCAGGGGTTGGGCCCCTGGAGCTGGTGTTTGGGACCCAGGTTTTAGGCCCGTGGAGCTATGGTTCAGGCACTCAGGGGTTGGACCCCTGGAGCTATGGTTCGGGCGCTCAGGGGTTGGTTCCCTGGAGCTAGGGTCGAGGGCCCCAGGGGTGGGGCCCCTGGAGCTGCTGTTGGGGCCCCCAGGTTTTGAGTTCCTGTAGATTGTGTTGGGGTTCGCAGGGGTTGGGCCCCTGGAGCTGTGGTTGGGCCCCCCAGGGTTTAGGCCCCTGGAGCTATGGTTCGGGCGCTCAGCGGTTGGGCCCCTGGAGCTGGTGTTGGGGCCCCTAGGCGTTGGGCCCCTGGAGGTGGGGTTGGGGCCCCCGGGGGTTAGGCCCCTATAGCTATGGTTCGGGAGCTCAGGGGTTGGGCCCCTGGAGCTGGTGTTGGGGCCCCCAGGGGTTGGGCCCCTGGAGGTGGGGTTGGGGTCCCCGGGGGTTAGGCCCCTATAGCTATGGTTCGGGCGCTCAGGGGTTGGGCCCCTGGAGGTGGTGTTGGGGCCCTCAGGGATTATGCCCCTGGAGCTATGGTTCGGGCACTAAGGGTTTGGGACCCTGCAGCTGGTGTTGGGGCCCCCAGGGGTTGGGCCCCTGGAGGTGGGATTGGGGCCCCCGGGGGTTAGGCCCCTGTACTTATGGTTCGGGCGCTCAGCGATTGGGCCGCTGGAGCTGGTGTTGGGGCCCCTGACCTAATGTCACCCCTTGCTCTCCCATCCCCCACACAGACAGTCCCGACTCCATCACAGTAATGCCCAGAGCATTTCACGCATGGTGCAACAGTAACACTGTGTGGCCATGCAGGGTAATGCCCAGAGCATTTCCTGCATGGAGCAAGAGTGACACCGTGTGGCCACATAGGGTAGGGCACAGAGCATTTCCCCGCATGGAGCTATGGTTCGGGAGCTCTGGGGTTGGGCCCCTGTAGCTGGTGTTGGGACTCCCAGGGGTTGGGCCCCTGGAGCTGGTGTTGGGGCCCCAGGGGTTAAGGTTCGGGCGCTCAGGGGTTGGGCCCTTGGAGCTGGCGTGCGGGCCCCCAGGGAATAGGCCCCTAGAGCTATGATTTGCTCACTCTGGGGTTCTGCCCCTGGAGCTGGTGTTGGGGCTCCCAGGGGTTGGGCTACTGCAGCTGGTGTTGGGGACCCAGGGGTTAGGCCCCTGGAGCTATGGTTCAGGCGCTCAGGGGTTGGGACCCTGGAGCTGGTTTTGGGGCCTCCAGTGGTTGGGACCCTGGAGCTGCGGTTGGGGCCTCCAGGGGTTAGCCCCTGGATCTTTGGTTCGGCCGCTCATTGGTTGGGCCCCTGGAGCTGGTGTTGGGGCCCCAAGGGGTTGGGCCCCTGGAGCTGGTGTTGGGGCCCCAGGGGCTAGGCCACTGTAGCTATGGTTCGGGCGCTCAGGGATTGGGCCCCTGGAGCTGGTTTTGGGGCCCCCAGGGGTTGGGCCCTTGGAGCTGGTGTTGGGGCCCCCAGGGGTTAGGCCCCTGGAGCTATGGTTCGGGCGCTCAGGGGTTGGGCCGCTGGAGCTATGGTTCGGGCGCTCAGGGGTTGGGCCCCTGGAGCTGGGGTGGAGGGTCCCAGCGGTTGGGCCCCTGGAGCTGGTGTTGGGGCCCCCAGGGATTGGGCCCCTGGAGCTATGTTTCGGGCGCTCTGGGGTTGGGCCCCTGGAGCTGGTGTTGGGGACCCAGGTTTTAGGCCCGTGGAGCTATGGTTCAGGCACTCAGGGGTTGGACCCCTGGAGCTATGGTTCGGGCGCTCAGGGGTTGGTTCCCTGGAGCTAGGGTCGAGGGCCCCAGGGTTGGGGCCCCTGGAGCTGCTGTTGGTTCCCCCAGGTTTTGAGTTCCTGGAGATTGTGTTGGGGTTCGCAGGGGTTGGGCCCCTGGAGCTGTGGTTGGGCCCCCCAGGGTTTAGGCCCCTGGAGCTATGGTTCGGGCGCTCAGGGGTTGGGCCCCTTTAGCTGGTGTTGGGGCCCCCAGGGGTTGGGCCCCTGGAGGTGGGATTGGGGCCCCCGAGGGTTAGGCCCCTATAGCTATGGTTCGGGCGCTCAGGGGTTGGGCCCCTGGAGCTGGTGTTGGGGACCCAGGTTTTAGGCCCTTGGAGCTATGGTTCAGGCACTCAGGGGTTGGACCCCTGGAGCTATGGTTCGGGCGCTCAGGGGTTGGTTCCCTGGAGCTAGGGTCGAGGGCCCCAGGGGTGGGGCCCCTGGAGCTGCTGTTGGGGCCCCCAGGTTTTGAGTTCCTGGAGATTGTGTTGGGGTTCGCAGGGGTTGGGCCCCTGGAGCTGTGGTTGGGCCCCCCAGGGTTTAGGCCACTGGAGCTATGGTTCGGGCGCTCAGCGGTTGGGCCCCTGGAGCTGGTGTTGGGGCCCCTAGGGGTTGGGCCCCTGGAGGTGGGGTTGGGGCTCCCGGGGGTTAGGCCCCTATAGCTATGGTTCGGGCGCTCAGGGGTTGGGCCCCTGGAGCTGGTGTTGGGGCCCCCAGGGGTTGGGCCCCTGGAGGTGGGGTTGGGGTCCCCGGGGGTTAGGCCCCTATAGCTATGGTTCGGGCGCTCAGGGGTTGGGCCCCTGGAGCTGGTGTTGGGGCCCTCAGGGATTATGCCCCTGGAGCTATGGTTCAGGCGCTAAGGGTTTGGGACCCTGGAGCTGGTGTTGGGGCCCCCAGGGGTTGGGCCCCTGGAGCTGGTGTTGGGGCCCCAGGGGCTATTCCCCTGTAGCTATGGTTCGGGCGCTCAGGGATTGGGCCCCTGGAGCTGGTTTTGGGGCCCCCAGGGGTTGGGCCCTTGGAGCTGGTGTTGGGGCCCCCAGGGGTTAGGCCCCTGGAGCTATGGTTCGGGCGCTCAGGGGTTGGGCCGCTGTAGCTATGGTTCGGGCGCTCAGGGGTTGGGCCCCTGGAGCTAGGGTCGAGGGCCCCAGGGGTGGGGCCCCTGGAGCTGCTGTTGGGGCCCCCAGGTTTTGAGTTCCTGGACATTGTGTTGGGGTTCGCAGGGGTTGGGCCCCTGGAGCTGTGGTTGGGCCCCCCAGGGTTTAGGCCCCTGGAGCTATGGTTCGGGCGCTCAGGGGTTGGGCCCCTGGAGCTGGTGTTGGGGCCCCCAGGGGTTGGGCCCCTGGAGGTGGGATTGGGGCCCCCGAGGGTTAGGCCCCTATAGCTATGGTTCGGGCGCTCAGGGGTTGGGCCGCTGGAGCTGGTGTTGGGGCCCTCAGGGATTATGCCCCTGGAGCTATGGTTGAGGCGCTAAGGGTTTGGGACCCTGGAGCTGGTGTTGGGGCCCCCAGGGGTTGGGCCCCTGGAGCTGGTGTTGGGGCCCCAGGGGCTAGGCCCCTGTAGCTATGGTTCGGGCGCTCAGGGATTGGGCCCCTGGAGCTGGTTTTGGGGCCCCCAGGGGTTGGGCCCTTGGAGCTGGTGTTGGGGCCCCCAGGGGTTAGGCCCCTGGAGCTATGGTTCGGGCGCTCAGGGGTTGGGCCGCTGGAGCTGGTGTTGGGGCCCCTGACCTAATGTCACCCCTTGCTCTCCCATCCCCCACACAGACAGTCCCGACTCCATCACAGTAATGCCCAGAGCATTTCACGCATGGTGCAACAGTAACACTGTGTGGCCATGCAGGGTAATGCCCAGAGCATTTCCTGCATGGAGCAAGAGTGACACCGTGTGGCCACATAGGGTAGGGCACAGAGCATTTCCCCGCATGGAGCTATGGTTCGGGAGCTCTGGGGTTGGGCCCCTGTAGCTGGTGTTGGGACTCCCAGGGGTTGGGCCCCTGGAGCTGGTGTTGGGGCCCCAGGGGTTAAGGTTCGGGCGCTCAGGGGTTGGGCCCTTGGAGCTGGCGTGCGGGCCCCCAGGGAATAGGCCCCTAGAGCTATGATTTGCTCACTCTGGGGTTCTGCCCCTGGAGCTGGTGTTGGGGCTCCCAGGGGTTGGGCTACTGCAGCTGGTGTTGGGGACCCAGGGGTTAGGCCCCTGGAGCTATGGTTCAGGCGCTCAGGGGTTGGGACCCTGGAGCTGGTTTTGGGGCCTCCAGTGGTTGGGACCCTGGAGCTGCGGTTGGGGCCTCCAGGGGTTAGCCCCTGGATCTTTGGTTCGGCCGCTCATTGGTTGGGCCCCTGGAGCTGGTGTTGGGGCCCCAAGGGGTTGGGCCCCTGGAGCTGGTGTTGGGGCCCCAGGGGCTAGGCCCCTGTAGCTATGGTTCGGGCGCTCAGGGATTGGGCCCCTGGAGCTGGTTTTGGGGCCCCCAGGGGTTGGGCCCTTGGAGCTGGTGTTGGGGCCCCCAGGGGTTAGGCCCCTGGAGCTATGGTTCGGGCGCTCAGGGGTTGGGCCCCTGGAGCTATGGTTCGGGCGCTCAGGGGTTGGGCCCCTGGAGCTGGGGTGGAGGGCCCCAGCGGTTGGGCCCCTGGAGCTGGTGTTGGGGCCCCCAGGGATTGGGCCCCTGGAGCTATGTTTCGGGCGCTCTGGGGTTGGGCCCCTGGAGCTGGTGTTGTTGACCCAGGTTTTAGGCCCGTGGAGCTATGGTTCAGGCACTCAGGGGTTGGACCCCTGGAGCTATGGTTCGGGCGCTCAGGGGTTGGTTCCCTGGAGCTAGGGTCGAGGGCCCCAGGGGTGGGGCCCCTGGAGCTGGTGTTGGGGCCCCAGGGGTTAAGGTTCGGGCGCTCAGGGGTTGGGCCCTTGGAGCTGGCGTGCGGGCCCCCAGGGAATAGGCCCCTAGAGCTATGATTTGCTCACTCTGGGGTTCTGCCCCTGGAGCTGGTGTTGGGGCTCCCAGGGGTTGGGCTACTGCAGCTGGTGTTGGGGACCCAGGGGTTAGGCCCCTGGAGCTATGGTTCAGGCGCTCAGGGGTTGGGACCCTGGAGCTGGTTTTGGGGCCTCCAGTGGTTGGGACCCTGGAGCTGCGGTTGGGGCCTCCAGGGGTTAGCCCCTGGATCTTTGGTTCGGCCTCTCATTGGTTGGGCCCCTGGAGCTGGTGTTGGGGCCCCAAGGGGTTGGGCCCCTGGAGCTGGTGTTGGGGCCCCAGGGGCTAGGCCCCTGTAGCTATGGTTCGGGCGCTCAGGGATTGGGCCCCTGGAGCTGGTTTTGGGGCCCCCAGGGGTTGGGCCCTTGGAGCTGGTGTTGGGGCCCCCAGGGGTTTGGCCCCTGGAGCTATGGTTCGGGCGCTCAGGGGTTGGGCCGCTGGAGCTATGGTTCGGGCGCTCAGGGGTTGGGCCCCTGGAGCTGGGGTGGAGGGCCCCAGTGGTTGGGCCCCTGGAGCTGGTGTTGGGGCCCCCAGGGATTGGGCCCCTGGAGCTATGGTTTGGGCGCTCAGGGGTTGGGCTTCTGGAGCTGGTGTTGGGGCCCCCAGGGGTTGGGCCCCTGGAGCTATGTTTCGGGCGCTCTGGGGTTGGGCCCCTGGAGCTGGTGTTGGGGCCCCAGGGGTTAAGGTTCGGGCGCTCAGGGGTTGGGCCCTTGGAGCTGGCGTGCGGGCCCCCAGGGAATAGGCCCCTAGAGCTATGATTTGCTCACTCTGGGGTTCTGCCCCTGGAGCTGGTGTTGGGGCTCCCAGGGGTTGGGCTACTGCAGCTGGTGTTGGGGACCCAGGGGTTAGGCCCCTGGAGCTATGGTTCAGGCGCTCAGGGGTTGGGACCCTGGAGCTGGTTTTGGGGCCTCCAGTGGTTGGGACCCTGGAGCTGCGGTTGGGGCCTCCAGGGGTTAGCCCCTGGATCTTTGGTTCGGCCGCTCATTGGTTGGGCCCCTGGAGCTGGTGTTGGGGCCCCAAGGGGTTGGGCCCCTGGAGCTGGTGTTGGGGCCCCAGGGGCTAGGCCCCTGTAGCTATGGTTCGGGCGCTCAGGGATTGGGCCCCTGGAGCTGGTTTTGGGGCCTCCAGGGGTTAGCCCCTGGATCTTTGGTTCGGCCGCTCATTGGTTGGGCCCCTGGAGCTGGTGTTGGGGCCCCAAGGGGTTGGGCCCCTGGAGCTGGTGTTGGGGCCCCAGGGGTTAGGCCCCTGGAGCTATGGTTCGGGCGCTCAGGGGTTGGGCCGCTGGAGCTATGGTTCGGGCGCTCAGGGGTTGGGCCCCTGGAGCTGGGGTGGAGGGCCCCAGCGGTTGGGCCCCTGGAGCTGGTGTTGGGGCCCCCAGGGATTGGGCCCCTGGAGCTATGGTTCGGGCGCTCAGGGGTTGGGCCCCTGGAGCTGGTGTTGGGGCCCCCAGGGGTTGGGCCCCTGGAGGTGGGATTGGGGCCCCCGAGGGTTAGGCCCCTATAGCTATGGTTCGGGCGCTCAGGGGTTGGGCCGCTGGAGCTGGGGTTGGGGCCCTCAGGGATTAGGGCCCTGGAGCTATGGTTCAGGCGCTAAGGGTTTGGGACCCTGGAGCTGGTGTTGGGGCCCCCAGGGGTTGGGCCCCTGGAGCTGGTGTTGGGGCCCCAGGGGCTAGGCCCCTGTAGCTATGGTTCGGGCGCTCAGGGATTGGGCCCCTGGAGCTGGTTTTGGGGCCCCCAGGGGTTGGGCCCTTGGAGCTGGTGTTGGGGCCCCCAGGGGTTAGGCCCCTGGAGCTATGGTTCGGGCGCTCAGGGGTTGGGCCGCTGGAGCTGGCGTTGGGGCCCCTGACCTAATGTCACCCCTTGCTCTCCCATCCCCCACACAGACAGTCCCGACTCCATCACAGTAATGCCCAGAGCATTTCACGCATGGTGCAACAGTAACACTGTGTGGCCATGCAGGGTAATGCCCAGAGCATTTCCTGCATGGAGCAAGAGTGACACCGTGTGGCCACATAGGGTAGTGCACAGAGCATTTCCCCGCATGGAGCTATGGTTCGGGAGCTCTGGGGTTGGGCCCCTGTAGCTGGTGTTGGGACTCCCAGGGGTTGGGCCCCTGGAGCTGGTGTTGGGGCCTCAGGGGTTAAGGTTCGGGCGCTCAGGGGTTGGGCCCTTGGAGCTGGCGTGCGGGCCCCCAGGGAATAGGCCCCTAGAGCTATGATTTGCTCACTCTGGGGTTCTGCCCCTGGAGCTGGTGTTGGGGCTCCCAGGGGTTGGGCTACTGCAGCTGGTGTTGGGTACCCAGGGGTTAGGCCCCTGGAGCTATGGTTCAGGCGCTCAGGGGTTGGGACCCTGGAGCTGGTTTTGGGGCCTCCAGTGGTTGGGACCCTGGAGCTGCGGTTGGGGCCTCCAGGGGTTAGCCCCTGGATCTTTGGTTCGGCCGCTCATTGGTTGGGCCCCTGGAGCTAGTGTTGGGGCCCCAAGGGGTTGGGCCCCTGGAGCTGGTTTTGGGGCCCAAGGGGCTAGGCCCCTGTAGCTATGGTTCGGGCGCTCAGGGATTGGGCCCCTGGAGCTGGTTTTGGGGCCCCCAGGGGTTGGGCCCTTGGAGCTGGTGTTGGGGCCCCCAGGGGTTAGGCCCCTGGAGCTATGGTTCTGGCGCTCAGGGGTTGGGCCGCTGGAGCTATGGTTCGGGCGCTCAGGGGTTGGGCCCCTGGAGCTGGGGTGGAGGGCCCCAGCGGTTGGGCCCCTGGAGCTGGTGTTGGGGCCCCCAGGGATTGGGCCCCTGGAGCTATGTTTTGGGCGCTCTGGGGTTGGGCCCCTGGAGCTGGTGTTGGGGACCCAGGTTTTAGGCCCGTGGAGCTATGGTTCAGGCACTCAGGGGTTGGACCCCTGGAGCTATGGTTCGGGCGCTCAGGGGTTGGTTCCCTGGAGCTAGGGTCGAGGGCCCCAGGGGTGGGGCAACTGGAGCTGCTGTTGGGACCCCCAGGTTTTGAGTTCCTGGAGATTGTGTTGGGGTTCGCATGGGTTGGGCCCCTGGAGCTGTGGTTGGGCCCCCCAGGGTTTAGGCCCCTGGAGCTATGGTTCGGGCGCTCAGGGGTTGGGCCCCTGGAGCTGGTGTTGGGGCCCCCAGGGGTTGGGCCCCTGGAGGTGGGATTGGGGCCCCCGAGGGTTAGGCCCCTATAGCTATGGTTCGGGCGCTCAGGGGTTGGGCCCCTGTAGCTGGTGTTGGGACTCCCAGTGGTTGGGACCCTGGAGCTGCGGTTGGGGCCTCCAGGGGTTAGCCCCTGGATCTTTGGTTCGGCCGCTCATTGGTTGGGCCCCTGGAGCTGGTGTTGGGGCCCCAAGGGGTTGGGCCCCTGGAGCTGGTGTTGGGGCCCCAGGGGCTAGGCCCCTGTAGCTATGGTTCGGGCGCTCAGGGATTGGGCCCCTGGAGCTGGTTTTGGGGCCCCCAGGGGTTGGGCCCTTGGAGCTGGTGTTGGGGCCCCCAGGGGTTAGGCCCCTGGAGCTATGGTTCGGGCGCTCAGGGGTTGGGCCGCTGGAGCTATGGTTCGGGCACTCAGGGGTTGGGCCCCTGGAGCTGGGGTGGAGGGCCCCAGCGGTTGGGCCCCTGGAGCTGGTGTTGGGGCCCCCAGGGATTTGGCCCCTGGAGCTATGGTTCGGGCGCTCAGGGGTTGGGCCCCTGGAGCTGGTGTTGGGGCCCCCAGGGGTTGGGCCCCTGGAGGTGGGATTGGGGCCCCCGAGGGTTAGGCCCCTATAGCTATGGTTCGGGCGCTCAGGGGTTGGGCCGCTGGAGCTGGTGTTGGGGCCCTCAGGGATTAGGGCCCTGGAGCTATGGTTCAGGCGCTAAGGGTTTGGGACCCTGGAGCTGGTGTTGGGGCCCCCAGGGGTTGGGCCCCTGGAGCTGGTGTTGGGGCCCCAGGGGCTAGGCCCCTGTAGCTATGGTTCGGGCGCTCAGGGATTGGGCCCCTGGAGCTGGTTTTGGGGCCCCCAGGGGTTGGGCCCTTGGAGCTGGTGTTGGGGCCCCCAGGGGTTAGGCCCCTGGAGCTATGGTTCGGGCGCTCAGGGGTTGGGCCGCTGGAGCTGGTGTTGGGGCCCCTGACGTAATGTCACCCCTTGCTCTCCCATCCCCCACACAGACAGTCCCGACTCCATCACAGTAATGCCCAGAGCATTTCACGCATGGTGCAACAGTAACACTGTGTGGCCATGCAGGGTAATGCCCAGAGCATTTCCTGCATGGAGCAAGAGTGACACCGTGTGGCCACATAGGGTAGGGCACAGAGCATTTCCCCGCATGGAGCTATGGTTCGGGAGCTCTGGGGTTGGGCCCCTGTAGCTGGTGTTGGGACTCCCAGGGGTTGGGCCCCTGGAGCTGGTGTTGGGGCCCCAGGGGTTAAGGTTCGGGCGCTCAGGGGCTGGGCCCTTGGAGCTGGCATGCGGGCCCCCAGGGAATAGGCCCCTAGAGCTATGATTTGCTCACTCTGGGGTTCTGCCCCTGGAGCTGGTGTTGGGGCTCCCAGGGGTTGGGCTACTGCAGCTGGTGTTGGGGACCCAGGGGTTAGGCCCCTGGAGCTATGGTTCAGGCGCTCAGGGGTTGGGACCCTGGAGCTGGTTTTGGGGCCTCCAGTGGTTGGGACCCTGGAGCTGCGGTTGGGGCCTCCAGTTGTTAGCCCCTGGATCTTTGGTTCGGCCGCTCATTGGTTGGGCCCCTGGAGCTGGTGTTGGGGCCCCAAGGGGTTGGGCCCCTGGAGCTGGTGTTGGGGCCCCAGGGGCTAGGCCCCTGTAGCTATGGTTCGGGCGCTGAGGGATTGGGCCCCTGGAGCTGGTTTTGGGGCCCCCAGGGGTTGGGCCCTTGGAGCTGGTGTTGGGGCCCCCAGGGTTTAGGCCCCTGGAGCTATGGTTCGGGCGCTCAGGGGTTGGGCCGCTGGAGCTATGGTTCGGGCGCTCAGGGGTTGGGCCCCTGGAGCTGGGGTGGAGGGCCCCAGCGGTTGGGCCCCTGGAGCTGGTGTTGGGGCCCCCAGGGATTGGGCCCCTGGAGCTATGTTTTGGGCGCTCTGGGGTTGGGCCCCTGGAGCTGGTGTTGGGGACCCAGGTTTTAGGCCCGTGGAGCTATGGTTCAGGCACTCAGGGGTTGGACCCCTGGAGCTATGGTTCGGGCGCTCAGGGGTTGGTTCCCTGGAGCTAGGGTCGAGGGCCCCAGGGGTGGGGCCCCTGGAGCTGGTGTTGGGGCCCCAGGGGTTAAGGTTCGGGCGCTCAGGGGTTGGGCCCTTGGAGCTGGCGTGCGGGCCCCCAGGGAATAGGCCCCTAGAGCTATGATTTGCTCACTCTGGGGTTCTGCCCCTGGAGCTGGTGTTGGGGCTCCCAGGGGTTGGGCTACTGCATCTGGTGTTGGGGACCCAGGGGTTAGGCCCCTGGAGCTATGGTTCAGGCGCTCAGGGGTTGGGACCCTGGAGCTGGTTTTGGGGCCTCCAGTGGTTGGGACCCTGGAGCTGCGGTTGGGGCCTCCAGGGGTTAGCCCCTGGATCTTTGGTTCGGCCTCTCATTGGTTGGGCCCCTGGAGCTGGTGTTGGGGCCCCAAGGGGTTGGGCCCCTGGAGCTGGTGTTGGGGCCCCAGGGGCTAGGCCCCTGTAGCTATGGTTCGGGCGCTCAGGGATTGGGCCCCTGGAGCTGGTTTTGGGGCCCCCAGGGGTTGGGCCCTTGGAGCTGGTGTTGGGGCCCCCAGGGGTTAGGCCCCTGGAGCTATGGTTCGGGCTCTCAGGGGTTGGGCCGCTGGAGCTATGGTTCGGGCGCTCAGGGGTTGGGCCCCTGGAGCTGGGGTGGAGGGCCCCAGTGGTTGGGCCCCTGGAGCTGGTGTTGGGGCCCCCAGGGATTGGGCCCCTGGAGCTATGGTTCGGGCGCTCAGGGGTTGGGCCCCTGGAGCTGGTGTTGGGGCCCCAGGGGTTGGGCCCCTGGAGCTATGTTTCGGGCGCTCTGGGGTTGGGCCCCTGGAGCTGGTATTGGGGCCCCAGGGGTTAAGGTTCGGGCGCTCAGGGGTTGGGCCCTTGGAGCTGGCGTGCGGGCCCCCAGGGAATAGGCCCCTAGAGCTATGATTTGCTTACACTGGGGTTCTGCCCCTGGAGCTGGTGTTGGGGCTCCCAGGGGTTGGGCTACTGCAGCTGGTGTTGGGGACCCAGGGGTTAGGCCCCTGGAGCTATGGTTCAGGCGCTCAGGGGTTGGGACCCTGGAGCTGGTTTTGGGGCCTCCAGTGGTTGGGACCCTGGAGCTGCGGTTGGGGCCTCCAGGGGTTAGCCCCTGGATCTTTGGTTCGGCCGCTCATTGGTTGGGCCCCTGGAGCTGGTGTTGGGGCCCCAAGGGGTTGGGCCCCTGGAGCTGGTGTTGGGGCCCCAGGGGCTAGGCCCCTGTAGCTATGGTTCGGGCGCTCAGGGATTGGGCCCCTGGAGCTGGTTTTGGGGCCCCCAGGGGTTGGGCCCTTGGAGCTGGTGTTGGGGCCCCCAGGGGTTAGGCCCCTGGAGCTATGGTTCGGGCGCTCAGGGGTTGGGCCGCTGGAGCTATGGTTCGGGCGCTCAGGGGTTGGGCCCCTGGAGCTGGGGTGGAGGGCCCCAGCGGTTGGGCCCCTGGAGCTGGTGTTGGGGCCCCCAGGGATTGGGCCCCTGGAGCTATGTTTTGGGCGCTCTGGGGTTGGGCCCCTGGAGCTGGTGTTGGGGACCCAGGTTTTAGGCCCGTGGAGCTATGGTTCAGGCACTCAGGGGTTGGACCCCTGGAGCTATGGTTCGGGCGCTCAGGGGTTGGTTCCCTGGAGCTAGGGTCGAGGGCCCCAGGGGTGGGGCCCCTGGAGCTGCTGTTGGGGCCCCCAGGTTTTGAGTTCCTGGAGATTGTGTTGGGGTTCGCAGGGGTTGGGCCCCTGGAGCTGTGGTTGGGCCCCCCAGGGTTTAGGCCCCTGGAGCTATGGTTCGGGCGCTCAGGGGTTGGGCCCCTGGAGCTGGTGTTGGGGCCCCCAGGGGTTGGGCCCCTGGAGGTGGGATTGGGGCCCCCGAGGGTTAGGCCCCTATAGCTATGGTTCGGGCGCTCAGGGGTTGGGCCCCTGGAGCTGGTGTTGGGGACCGAGGTTTTAGGCCCGTGGAGCTATGGTTCAGGCACTCAGGGGTTGGACCCCTGGAGCTATGGTTCGGGCGCTCAGGGGTTGGGCCCCTGGAGCTGGTGTTGGGGCCCCCAGGGGTTGGGCCCCTGGAGGTGGGGTTGGGGTCCCCGGGGGTTAGGCCCCTATAGCTATGGTTCGGGCGCTCAGGGGTTGGGCCCCTGGAGCTGGTGTTGGGGCCCTCAGGGATTATGCTCCTGGAGCTATGGTTGAGGCGCTAAGGGTTTGGGACCCTGGAGCTGGTGTTGGGGCCCCCAGGGGTTGGGCCCCTGGAGCTGGTGTTGGGGCCCCAGGGGCTAGGCCCCTGTAGCTATGGTTCGGGCGCTCAGGGATTGGGCCCCTGGAGCTGGTTTTGGGGCCCCCAGGGGTTGGGCCCTTGGAGCTGGTGTTGGGGCCCCCAGGGGTTAGGCCCCTGGAGCTATGGTTCGGGCGCTCAGGGGTTGGGCCGCTGGAGCTGGTGTTGGGGCCCCTGACCTAATGTCACCCCTTGCTCTCCCATCCCCCACACAGACAGTCCCGACTCCATCACAGTAATGCCCAGAGCATTTCACGCATGGAGCAACAGTAACACTGTGTGGCCATGCAGGGTAATGCCCAGAGCATTTCCTGCATGGAGCAAGAGTGACACCGTGTGGCCACATAGGGTAGGGCACAGAGCATTTCCCCGCATGGAGCTATGGTTCGGGAGCTCTGGGGTTGGGCCCCTGTAGCTGGTGTTGGGACTCCCAGGGGTTGGGCCCCTGGAGCTGGTGTTGGGGCCCCAGGGGTTAAGGTTCAGGCGCTCAGGGGTTGGGCCCTTGGAGCTGGCGTGCGGGCCCCCAGGGAATAGGCCCCTAGAGCTATGATTTGCTCACTCTGGGGTTCTGCCCCTGGAGCTGGTGTTGGGGCTCCCAGGGGTTGGGCTACTGCAGCTGGTGTTGGGGACCCAGGGGTTAGGCCCCTGGAGCTATGGTTCAGGCGCTCAGGGGTTGGGACCCTGGAGCTGGTTTTGGGGCCTCCAGTGGTTGGGACCCTGGAGCTGCGGTTGGGGCCTCCAGGGGTTAGCCCCTGGATCTTTGGTTCGGCCGCTCATTGGTTGGGCCCCTGGAGCTGGTGTTGGGGCCCCAAGGGGTTGGGCCCCTGGAGCTGGTGTTGGGGCCCCAGGGGCTAGGCCCCTGTAGCTATGGTTCGGGCGCTCAGGGATTGGGCCCCTGGAGCTGGTTTTGGGGCCCCCAGGGGTTGGGCCCTTGGAGCTGGTGTTGGGGCCCCCAGGGGTTAGGCCCCTGGAGCTATGGTTCGGGCGCTCAGGGGTTGGGCCGCTGGACCTATGGTTCGGGCGCTCAGGGGTTGGGCCCCTGGAGCTGGGGTGGAGGGCCCCAGCGGTTGGGCCCCTGGAGCTGGTGTTGGGGCCCCCAGGGATTGGGCCGCTGGAGCTATGTTTTGGGCGCTCTGCGGTTGGGCCCCTGGAGCTGGTGTTGGGGACCCAGGTTTTAGGCCCGTGGAGCTATGGTTCAGGCACTCAGGGGTTGGACCCCTGGAGCTATGGTTCGGGCGCTCAGGGGTTGGTTCCCTGGAGCTAGGGTCGAGGGCCCCAGGGGTGGGGCCCCTGGAGCTGCTGTTGGGGCCCCCAGGTTTTGAGTTCCTGGAGATTATGTTGGGGTTCGCAGGGGTTGGGCCCCTGGAGCTGTGGTTGGGCCCCCCAGGGTTTAGGCCCCTGGAGCTATGGTTCGGGCGCTCAGGGGTTGGGCCCCTGGAGTTGGTGTTGGGGCCCCCAGGGGTTGGGCCCCTGGAGGTGGGATTGGGGCCCCCGAGGGTTAGGCCCCTATAGCTATGGTTCGGGCGCTCAGGGGTTGGGCCCCTGGAGCTGGTGTTGGGGACCCAGGTTTTATGCCCGTGGAGCTATGGTTCAGGCACTCAGGGGTTGGACCCCTGGAGCTATGGTTCGGGCGCTCAGGGGTTGGGCCCCTGGAGCTGGTGTTGGGGCCTCCAGTGGTTGGGACCCTGGAGCTGCGGTTGGGGCCTCCAGAGGTTAGCCCCTGGATCTTTGGTTCGGCCGCTCATTGGTTGGGCCCCTGGAGCTGGTGTTGGGGCCCCAAGGGGTTGGGCCCCTGGAGCTGGTGTTGGGGCCCCAGGGGCTAGGCCCCTGTAGCTATGGTTCGGGCGCTCAGGGATTGGGCCCCTGGAGCTGGTTTTGGGGCCCCCAGGGGTTGGGCCCTTGGAGCTGGTGTTGGGGCCCCCAGGGGTTAGGCCCCTGGAGCTATGGTTCGGGCGCTCAGGGGTTGGTTTCCTGGAGCTAGGGTCGAGGGCCCCAGGGTTGGGGCCCCTGGAGCTGGTGTTGGGGCCCCAGGGGTTAAGGTTCGGGCGCTCAGGGGTTGGGCCCTTGGAGCTGGCGTGCCGGCCCCCAGGGAATAGGCCCCTAGAGCTATGATTTGCTCACTCTGGGGTTCTGCCCCTGGAGCTGGTGTTGGGGCTCCCAGGGGTTGGGCTACTGCAGCTGGTGTTGGGGACCCAGGGGTTAGGCCCCTGGAGCTATGGTTCAGGCGCTCAGGGGTTGGGACCCTGGAGCTGGTTTTGGGGCCTCCAGTGGTTGGGACCCTGGAGCTGCCGTTGGGGCCTCCAGGGGTTAGCCCCTGGATCTTTGGTTCGGCCGCTCATTGGTTGGGCCCCTGGAGCTGGTGTTGGGGCCCCAAGGGGTTGGGCCCCTGGAGCTGGTGTTGGGGCCCCAGGGGCTAGGCCCCTGTAGCTATGGTTCGGGCGCTGAGGGATTGGGCCCCTGGAGCTGGTTTTGGGGCCCCCAGGGGTTGGGCCCTTGGAGCTGGTGTTGGGGCCCCCAGGGGTTAGGCCCCTGGAGCTATGGTTCGGGCGCTCAGGGGTTGGGCCGCTGGAGCTATGGTTCGGGCGCTCAGGGGTTGGGCCCCTGGAGCTATGGTTCGGGCGCTCAGGGGTTGGGCCCCTGGAGCTGGGGTGGAGGGCCCCAGTGGTTGGGCCCCTGGAGCTGGTGTTGGGGCCCCCAGGGATTGGGCCCCTGGAGCTATGGTTCGGGCGCTCAGGGGTTGGGCCCCTGGAGCTGGTGTTTGGGCCCCCAGGGGTTGGGCCCCTGGAGCTATGTTTCGGGCGCTCTGGGGTTGGGCCCCTGGAGCTGGTGTTGGGGCCCCAGGGGTTAAGGTTCGGGCGCTCAGGGGTTGGGCCCTTGGAGCTGGCGTGCGGGCCCCCAGGGTATAGGCCCCTAGAGCTATGATTTGCTCACTCTGGGGTTCTGCCCCTGGAGCTGGTGTTGGGGCTCCCAGGGGTTGGGCTACTGCAGCTGGTGTTGGGGACCCAGGGGTTAGGCCCCTGGAGCTATGGTTCAGGCGCTCAGGGGTTGGGACCCTGGAGCTGGTTTTGGGGCCTCCAGTGGTTGGGACCCTGGAGCTGCGGTTGGGGCCTCCAGGGGTTAGCCCCTGGATCTTTGGTTCGGCCGCTCATTGGTTGGGCCCCTGGAGCTGGTGTTGGGGCCCCAAGGGGTTGGGCCCCTGGAGCTGGTGTTGGGGCCCCAGGGGCTAGGCCCCTGTAGCTATGGTTCGGGCGCTCAGGGATTGGGCCCCTGGAGCTGGTTTTGGGGCCCCCAGGGGTTGGGCCCTTGGAGCTGGTGTTGGGGCCCCCAGGGGTTAGGCCCCTGGAGCTATGGTTCGGGCGCTCAGGGGTTGGGCCGCTGGAGCTATGGTTCGGGCGCTCAGGGGTTGGGCCCCTGGAGCTGGGGTGGAGGGCCCCAGCGGTTGGGCCCCTGGAGCTGGTGTTGGGGCCCCCAGGGATTGGGCCCCTGGAGCTATGTTTTGGGCGCTCTGGGGTTGGGCCCCTGGAGCTGGTGTTGGGGACCCAGGTTTAGGCCCGTGGAGCTATGGTTCAGGCACTCAGGGGTTGGACCCCTGGAGCTATGGTTCGGGCGCTCAGGGGTTGGTTCCCTGGAGCTAGGGTCGAGGGCCCCAGGGGTGGGGCCCCTGGAGCTGCTGTTGGGGCCCCCAGGTTTTGAGTTCCTGGAGATTGTGTTGGGGTTCGCAGGGGTTGGGCCCCTGGAGCTGTGGTTGGGCCCCCCAGGGTTTAGGCCCCTGGAGCTATGGTTCGGGCGCTCAGGGGTTGGGCCCCTGGAGCTATGGTTGAGGCGCTAAGGGTTTGGGACCCTGGAGCTGGTGTTGGGGCCCCCAGGGGTTGGGCCCCTGGAGCTGGTGTTGGGGCCCCAGGGGCTAGGCCCCTGTAGCTATGGTTCGGGCGCTCAGGGATTGGGCCCCTGGAGCTGGTTTTGGGGCCCCCAGGGGTTGGGCCCTTGGAGCTGGTGTTGGGGCCCCCATGGGTTAGGCCCCTGGAGCTATGGTTCGGGCGCTCAGGGGTTGGGCCGCTGGAGCTGGTGTTGGGGCCCCTGACCTAATGTCACCCCTTGCTCTCCCATCCCCCACACAGACAGTCCCGACTCCATCACAGTAATGCCCAGAGCATTTCACGCATGGTGCAACAGTAACACTGTGTGGCCAAGCAGGGTAATGCCCAGAGCATTTCCTGCATGGAGCAAGAGTGACACCGTGTGGCCACATAGGGTAGGGCACAGAGCATTTCCCCGCATGGAGCTATGGTTCGGGAGCTCTGGGGTTGGGCCCCTGTAGCTGGTGTTGGGACTCCCAGGGGTTGGGCCCCTGGAGCTGGTGTTGGGGCCCCAGGGGTTAAGGTTCGGGCGCTCAGGGGTTGGGCCCTTGGAGCTGGCGTGCGGGCCCCCAGGGAATAGGCCCCTAGAGCTATGATTTGCTCACTCTGGGGTTCTGCCCCTGGAGCTGGTGTTGGGGCTCCCAGGGGTTGGGCTACTGCAGCTGGTGTTGGGGACCCAGGGGTTAGGCCCCTGGAGCTATGGTTCAGGCGCTCAGGGGTTGGGACCCTGGAGCTGGTTTTGGGGCCTCCAGTGGTTGGGACCCTGGAGCTGCGGTTGGGGCCTCCAGGGGTTAGCCCCTGGATCTTTGGTTCGGCCGCTCATTGGTTGGGCCCCTGGAGCTGGTGTTGGGGCCCCAAGGGGTTGGGCCCCTGGAGCTGGTGTTGGGGCCCCAGGGGCTAGGCCCCTGTAGCTATGGTTCGGGCGCTCAGGGATTGGGCCCCTGGAGCTGGTTTTGGGGCCCCCAGGGGTTGGGCCTTTGGAGCTGGTGTTGGGGCCCCCAGGGGTTAGGCCCCTGGAGCTATGGTTCGGGCGCTCAGGGGTTGGGCCGCTGGACCTATGGTTCGGGCGCTCAGGGGTTGGGCCCCTGGAGCTGGGGTGGAGGGCCCCAGCGGTTGGGCCCCTGGAGCTGGTGTTGGGGCCCCCAGGGATTGGGCCCCTGGAGCTATGTTTTGGGCGCTCTGCGGTTGGGCCCCTGGAGCTGGTGTTGGGGACCCAGGTTTTAGGCCCGTGGAGCTATGGTTCAGGCACTCAGGGGTTGGACCCCTGGAGCTATGGTTCGGGCGCTCAGGGGTTGGTTCCCTGGAGCTAGGGTCGAGGGCCCCAGGGGTGGGGCCCCTGGAACTGCTGTTGGGGCCCCCAGGTTTTCAGTTCCTGGAGATTATGTTGGGGTTCGCAGGGGTTGGGCCCCTGGAGCTGTGGTTGGGCCCCCCAGGGTTTAGGCCCCTGGAGCTATGGTTCGGGCGCTCAGGGGTTGGGCCCCTGGAGTTGGTGTTGGGGCCCCCAGGGGTTGGGCCCCTGGAGGTGGGATTGGGGCCCCCGAGGGTTAGGCCCCTATAGCTATGGTTCGGGCGCTCAGGGGTTGGGCCCCTGGAGCTGGTGTTGGGGACCCAGGTTTTATGCCCGTGGAGCTATGGTTCAGGCACTCAGGGGTTGGACCCCTGGAGCTATGGTTCGGGCGCTCAGGGGTTGGGCCCCTGGAGCTGGTGTTGGGGCCTCCAGTGGTTGGGACCCTGGAGCTGCGGTTGGGGCCTTCAGGGGTTAGCCCCTGGATCTTTGGTTCGGCCGCTCATTGGTTGGGCCCCTGGAGCTGGTGTTGGGGCCCCAAGGGGTTGGGCCCCTGGAGCTGGTGTTGGGGCCCCAGGGGCTAGGCCCCTGTAGCTATGGTTCGGGCGCTCAGGGATTGGGCCCCTGGAGCTGGTTTTGGGGCCCCCAGGGGTTGGGCCCTTGGAGCTGGTGTTGGGGCCCCCAGGGGTTAGGCCCCTGGAGCTATGGTTCGGGCGCTCAGGGGTTGGTTTCCTGGAGCTAGGGTCGAGGGCCCCAGGGGTGGGGCCCCTGGAGCTGGTGTTGGGGCCCCAGGGGTTAAGGTTCGGGCGCTCAGGGGTTGGGCCCTTGGAGCTGGCGTGCCGGCCCCCAGGGAATAGGCCCCTAGAGCTATGATTTGCTCACTCTGGGGTTCTGCCCCTGGAGCTGGTGTTGGGGCTCCCAGGGGTTGGGCTACTGCAGCTGGTGTTGGGGACCCAGGGGTTAGGCCCCTGGAGCTATGGTTCAGGCGCTCAGGGGTTGGGACCCTGGAGCTGGTTTTGGGGCCTCCAGTGGTTGGGACCCTGGAGCTGCCGTTGGGGCCTCCAGGGGTTAGCCCCTGGATCTTTGGTTCGGCCGCTCATTGGTTGGGCCCCTGGAGCTGGTGTTGGGGCCCCAAGGGGTTGGGCCCCTGGAGCTGGTGTTGGGGCCCCAGGGGCTAGGCCCCTGTAGCTATGGTTCGGGCGCTCAGGGATTGGGCCCCTGGAGCTGGTTTTGGGGCCCCCAGGGGTTGGGCCCTTGGAGCTGGTGTTGGGGCCCCCAGGGGTTAGGCCCCTGGAGCTATGGTTCGGGCGCTCAGGGGTTGGGCCGCTGGAGCTATGGTTCGGGCGCTCAGGGGTTGGGCCCCTGGAGCTATGGTTCGGGCGCTCAGGGGTTGGGCCCCTGGAGCTGGTGTTGGGGCCCCCAGGGGTTGGGCCCCTGGAGGTGGGGTTGGGGTCCCCGGGGGTTAGGCCCCTATAGCTATGGTTCGGGCGCTCAGGGGTTGGGCCCCTGGAGCTGGTGTTGGGGCCCTCAGGGATTATGCCCCTGGAGCTATGGTTGAGGCGCTAAGGGTTTGGGACCCTGGAGCTGGTGTTGGGGCCCCCAGGGGTTGGGCCCCTGGAGCTGGTGTTGGGGCCCCAGGGGCTAGGCCCCTGTAGCTATGGTTCGGGCGCTAAGGGATTGGGCCCCTGGAGCTGGTTTTGGGGCCCCCAGGGGTTGGGCCCTTGGAGCTGGTGTTGGGGCCCCCAGGGGTTAGGCCCCTGGAGCTATGGTTCGGGCGCTCAGGGGTTGGGCCGCTGGAGCTGGTGTTGGGGCCCCTGACCTAATGTCACCCCTTGCTCTCCCATCCCCCACACAGACAGTCCCGACTCCATCACAGTAATGCCCAGAGCATTTCACGCATGGTGCAACAGTAACACTGTGTGGCCATGCAGGGTAATGCCCAGAGCATTTCCTGCATGGAGCAAGAGTGACACCGTGTGGCCACATAGGGTAGGGCACAGAGCATTTCCCCGCATAGAGCTATGGTTCGGGAGCTCTGGGGTTGGGCCCCTGTAGCTGGTGTTGGGACTCCCAGGGGTTGGGCCCCTGGAGCTGGTGTTGGGGCCCCAGGGGTTAAGGTTCGGGCGCTCAGGGGTTGGGCCCTTGGAGCTGGCGTGCGGGCCCCCAGGGAATAGGCCCCTAGAGCTATGATTTTCTCACTCTGGGGTTCTGCCCCTGGAGCTGGTGTTGGGGCTCCCAGGGGTTGGGCTACTGCAGCTGGTGTTGGGGACCCAGGGGTTAGGCCCTGGAGCTATGGTTCAGGCGCTCAGGGGTTGGGACCCTGGAGCTGGTTTTGGGGCCTCCAGTGGTTGGGACCCTGGAGCTGCGGTTGGGGCCTCCAGGGGTTAGCCCCTGGATCTTTGGTTCGGCCGCTCATTGGTTGGGCCCCTGGAGCTGGTGTTGGGGCCCCAAGGGGTTGGGCCCCTGGAGCTGGTGTTGGGGCCCCAGGGGCTAGGCCCCTGTAGCTATGGTTCGGGCGCTCATTGGTTGGGCCCCTGGAGCTGGTGTTGGGGCCCCAAGGGGTTGGGCCCCTGGAGCTGGTTTTGGGGCCCCCAGGGGTTGGGCCCTTGGAGCTGGTGTTGGGGCCCCCAGGGGTTAGGCCCCTGGAGCTATGGTTCGGGCGCTCAGGGGTTTGGCCGCTGGAGCTATGGTTCGGGCGCTCAGGGGTTGGGCCCCTGGAGCTGGGGTGGAGGGCCCCAGGGGTGGGGCCCCTGGAGCTGCTGTTGGGGCCCCCAGGTTTTGAGTTCCTGGAGATTGTGTTGGGGTTCGCAGGGGTTGGGCCCCTGGAGCTGTGGTTGGGCCCCCCCAGGGTTTAGGCCCCTGGAGCTATGGTTCGGGCGCTCAGGGGTTGGGCCCCTGGAGCTGGTGTTGGGGCGCCCAGGGGTTGGGCCCCTGGAGGTGGGATTGGGGCCCCCGAGGGTTAGGCCCCTATAGCTATGGTTCGGGCGCTCAGGGGTTGGGCCCCTGGAGCTGGTGTTGGGGACCCAGGTTTTAGGCCCGTGGAGCTATGGTTCAGGCACTCAGGGGTTGGACCCCTGGAGCTATGGTTCGGGCGCTCAGGGGTTGGGCCCCTGGAGCTGGTGTTGGGGCCTCCAGTGGTTGGGACCCTGGAGCTGCGGTTGGGGCCTCCAGGGGTTAGCCCCTGGATCTTTGGTTCGGCCGCTCATTGGTTGGGCCCCTGGAGCTGGTGTTGGGGCCCCAAGGGGTTGGGCCCCTGGAGCTGGTGTTGGGGCCCCAGGGGCTAGGCCCCTGTAGCTATGGTTCGGGCGCTCAGGGATTGGGCCCCTGGAGCTGGTTTTGGGGCCCTCAGGGGTTGGGCCCTTGGAGCTGGTGTTGGGGCCCCCAGGGGTTAGGCCCCTGGAGCTATGGTTCGGGCGCTCAGGGGTTGGTTCCCTGGAGCTAGGGTCGAGGGCCCCAGGGGTGGGGCCCCTGGAGCTGGTGTTGGGGCCCCAGGGGTTAAGGTTCGGGCGCTCAGGGGTTGGGCCCTTGGAGCTGGCGTGCCGGCCCCCAGGGAATAGGCCCCTAGAGCTATGATTTGCTCACTCTGGGGTTCTGCCCCTGGAGCTGGTGTTGGGGCTCCCAGGGGTTGGGCTACTGCAGCTGGTGTTGGGGACCCAGGGGTTAGGCCCCTGGAGCTATGGTTCAGGCGCTCAGGGGTTGGGACCCTGGAGCTGGTTTTGGGGCCTCCAGTGGTTGGGACCCTGGAGCTGCGGTTGGGGCCTCCAGGGGTTAGCCCCTGGATCTTTGGTTCGGCCGCTCATTGGTTGGGCCCCTGGAGCTGGTGCTGGGGCCCCAAGGGGTTGGGCCCCTGGAGCTGGTGTTGGGGCCCCAGGGGCTAGGCCCCTGTAGCTATGGTTCGGGCGCTCAGGGATTGGGCCCCTGGAGCTGGTTTTGGGGCCCCCAGGGGTTGGGCCCTTGGAGCTGGTGTTGGGGCCCCCAGGGTTTAGGCCCCTGGAGCTATGGTTCGGGCGCTCAGGGGTTGGGCCGCTGGAGCTATGGTTCGGGCGCTCAGGGGTTGGGCCCCTGGAGCTGGGGTGGAGGGCCCCAGCGGTTGGGCCCCTGGAGTTGGTGTTGGGGCCCCCAGGGATTGGGCCCCTGGAGCTATGTTTCGGGCGCTCTGGGGTTGGGCCCCTGGAGCTGGTGTTGGGGACCCAGGTTTTAGGCCCGTGGAGCTATGGTTCAGGCACTCAGGGGTTGGACCCCTGGAGCTATGGTTCGGGCGCTCAGGGGTTGGTTCCCTGGAGCTAGGGTCGAGGGCCCCAGGGGTGGGGCCCCTGGAGCTGCTGTTGGGGCCCCCAGGTTTTGAGTTCCTGGAGATTGTGTTGGGGTTCGCAGGGGTTGGGCCCCTGGAGCTGTGGTTGGGCCCCCCAGGGTTTAGGCCCCTGGAGCTATGGTTCGGGCGCTCAGGGGTTGGGCCCCTGGAGCTGGTGTTGGGGCCCCCAGGGGTTGGGCCCCTGGAGGTGGGATTGGGGCCCCCGAGGGTTAGGCCCCTATAGCTATGGTTCGGGCGCTCAGGGGTTGGGCCACTGGAGCTGGTGTTGGGGCCCTCAGGGATTATGCCCCTGGAGCTATGGTTCAGGCGCTAAGGGTTTGGGACCCTGGAGCTGGTGTTGGGGCCCCCAGGGGTTGGGCCCCTGGAGCTGGTGTTGGGGCCCCAGGGGCTAGGCCCCTGTAGCTATGGTTCGGGCGCTCAGGGATTGGGCCCCTGGAGCTGGTTTTGGGGCCCCCAGGGTTGGGCCCTTGGAGCTGGTGTTGGGGCCCCCAGGGGTTAGGCCCCTGGAGCTGTGGTTCGGGCGCTCAGGGGTTGGGCCTCTGGAGCTGGTGTTGGGGCCCCTGACCTAATGTCACCCCTTGCTCTCCCATCCCCCACACAGACAGTCCCGACTCCATCACAGTAATGCCCAGAGCATTTCACGCATGGTGCAACAGTAACACTGTGTGGCCATGCAGGGTAATGCCCAGAGCATTTCCTGCATGGAGCAAGAGTGACACCGTGTGGCCACATAGGGTAGGGCACAGAGCATTTCCCCGCATGGAGCTATGGTTCGGGAGCTCTGGGGTTGGGCCCCTGTAGCTGGTGTTGGGACTCCCAGGGGTTGGGCCCCTGGAGCTGGTGTTGGGGCCCCAGGGGTTAAGGTTCGGGCGCTCAGGGGTTGGGCCCTTGGAGCTGGCGTGCGGGACCCCAGGAAATAGGCCCCTAGAGCTATGATTTGCTCACTCTGGGGTTCTGCCCCTGGAGCTGGTGTTGGGGCTCCCAGGGGTTGGGCTACTGCAGCTGGTGTTGGGGACCCAGGGGTTAGGCCCCTGGAGCTATGGTTCAGGCGCTCAGGGGTTGGGACCCTGGAGCTGGTTTTGGGGCCTCCAGTGGTTGGGACCCTGGAGCTGCGGTTGGGGCCTCCAGGGGTTAGCACCTGGATCTTTGGTTCGGCCGCTCATTGGTTGGGCCCCTGGAGCTGGTGTTGGGGCCCCAAGGGGTTGGGCCCGTGGAGCTGGTGTTGGGGCCCCAGGGGCTAGGCCCCTGTAACTATGGTTTCGGGCGCTCAGGGATTGGGCCCCTGGAGCTGGTTTTGGGGCCCCCAGGGGTTGGGCCCTTGGAGCTGGTGTTTGGGGCCCCCAGGGGTTAGGCCCCTGGAGCTATGGTTCGGGCGCTCAGGGGTTGGGCCCCTGGAGCTATGGTTCGGGCGCTCAGGGGTTGGGCCCTGGAGCTGGGGTGGAGGGTCCCAGCGGTTGGGCCCCTGGAGCTGGTGTTGGGGCCCCCAGGGATGGGCCCCTGGAGCTATGTTTCGGGCGCTCTGGGGTTTGGGGCCCCTGGAGCTGGTGTTGGGGACCCAGGTTTTAGGCCGTGGAGCTATGGTTCAGGCACTCAGGGGTTGGACCCCTGGAGCTATGGTTCGGGCGCTCAGGGGTTGGTTCCCTGGAGCTAGGGTCGAGGGCCCCAGGGGTGGGGCCCCTGGAGCTGGTGTTGGGGCCCCAGGGGTTAAGGTTCGGGCGCTCAGGGGTTGGGCCCTTGGAGCTGGCGTGCGGGCCCCCAGGGAATAGGCCCCTAGAGCTATGATTTTTCTCACTCTGGGGTTCTGCCCCTGGAGCTGGTGTTGGGGCTCCCAGGGGTTGGGCTACTGCAGCTGGTGTTGGGGACCCAGGGGTTAGGCCCCTGGAGCTATGGTTCAGGCGCTCAGGGGTTGGGACCCTGGAGCTGGTTTTGGGGCCTCCAGTGGTTGGGACCCTGGAGCTGCGGTTGGGGCCTCCAGGGGTTAGCCCCTGGATCTTTGGTTCGGCCGCTCATTGGTTGGGCCCCTGGAGCTGGTGTTGGGGCCCCAAGGTTTTGGGCCCTGGAGCTGGTGTTGGGGCCCCAGGGGCTAGGCCCCTGTAGCTATGGTTCGGGCGCTCAGGGATTGGGCCCCTGGAGCTGGTGTTGGGGCCCTCAGGGGTTGGGCCCTTGGAGCTGGTGTTGGGGCCCCCAGGGGTTAGGCCCC
Source organism: Gopherus flavomarginatus (assembly GCF_025201925.1). NCBI lineage: Eukaryota > Metazoa > Chordata > Testudines > Testudinidae > Gopherus > Gopherus flavomarginatus. The sequence continues at coordinate 1,961 of NW_026114765.1, read as the reverse complement.
TGGAGCTATGGTTCGGGCGCTCAGGGGTTGGGCCGCTGGAGCTATGGTTCGGGCGCTCAGGGGTTGGGCCCCTGGAGCTGGGGTGGAGGGCCCCAGCGGTTGGGCCCCTGGAGCTGGTGTTGGGGCCCCCAGGGATTGGGCCCCTGGAGCTATGTTTCGGGCGCTCTGGGGTTGGGTCCCTGGAGCTGGTGTTGGGGACCCAGGTTTTAGGCCCGTGGAGCTATGGTTCAGGCATTCAGGGGTTGGACCCCTGGAGCTATGGTTCGGGCGCTCAGGGGTTGGTTCCCTGGAGCTTGGGTCGAGGGCCCCAGGGGTGGGGCCCCTGGAGCTGCTGTTGGGGCCCCCAGGTTTTGAGTTCCTGGAGATTGTGTTGGGGTTCGCAGGGGTTGGGCCCCTGGAGCTGTGGTTGGGCCCCCCAGGGTTTAGGCCCCTGGAGCTATGGTTCGGGCGCTCAGGGGTTGGGCCCCTGGAGCTGGTGTTGGGGCCCCCAGGGTTTGGGCCCCTGGAGGTGGGATTGGGGCCCCCGAGGTTTAGGCCCCTATAGCTATGGTTCGGGCGCTCAGGGGTTGGGCCGCTGGAGCTGTGTTGTGGCCCTCAGGGATTAGGGCCCTGGAGCTATGGTTCAGGTGCTAAGGGTTTGGGACCCTGGAGCTTGTGTTGGGGCCCCCAGGGGTTGGGCCCCTGGAGCTGGTGTTGGGGCCCCAGGGGCTAGGCCCCTGTAGCAATGGTTCGGGCGCTCAGGGATTGGGCCCCTGGAGCTGGTTTTGGGGCCCCCAGGGGTTGGGACCTTGGAGCTGGTGTTGGGGCCCCCAGGGGTTAGGCCCCTGGAGCTATGGTTCGGGCGCTCAGGGGTTGGGCCGCTGGAGCTGGTGTTGGGGCCCCTGACCTAATGTCACCCCTTGCTCTCCCATCCCCCACACAGACAGTCCCGACTCCATCACAGTAATGCCCAGAGCATTTCACGCATGGAGCAACAGTAAGACTGTGTGGCCATGCAGGGTAATGCCCAGAGCATTTCCTGCATGGAGCAAGAGTGACACCGTGTGGCCACATAGGGTAGTGCACAGAGCATTTCCCCGCATGGAGCTATGGTTCGGGAGCTCTGGGGTTGGGCCCCTGTAGCTGGTGTTGGGACTCCCAGGGGTTGGGCCCCTGGAGCTGGTGTTGGGGCCCCAGGGGTTAAGGTTGGGGCGCTCAGGGGTTGGGCCCTTGGAGCTGGCGTGCGGGCCCCCAGGGAATAGGCCCCTAGAGCTATGGTTTGCTCACTCTGGGGTTCTGCCCCTGGAGCTGGTGTTGGGGCTCCCAGGGGTTGGGCTCCTGCAGCTGGTGTTGGGGACCCAGGGGTTAGGCCCCTGGAGCTATGGTTCAGGCGCTCAGGGGTTGGGACCCTGGAGCTGGTTTTGGGGCCTCCAGTGGTTGGGACCCTGGAGCTGCGGTTGCGGCCTCCAGGGGTTAGCCCCTGGATCTTTGGTTCGGCCGCTCATTGGTTGGGCCCCTGGAGCTGGTGTTGGGGCCCCAAGGGGTTGGGCCCCTGGAGCTGGTGTTGGGGACCCAGGGGTTAGGGCCCTGGAGCTATGGTTCAGGCGCTCAGGGGTTGGGCCCTGGAAGCTATGGCTCGGCGCTCAGGGGTTGGGCCCCTGGAGCTGGGGTGGAGGGCCCCAGCGGTTGGGCCCCTGGAGCTGGTGTTGGGGCCCCCAGGGATTGGGCCCCTGGAGCTATGTTTCGGGCGCTCTGGGGTTGGGCCCCTGGAGCTGGTGTTGGGGACCCAGGTTTTAGGCCCGTGGAGCTATGGTTCAGGCACTCAGGGGTTGGACCCCTGGAGCTATGGTTCGGGCGCTCAGGGGTTGGTTCCCTGGAGCTAGGGTCAAGGGCCCCAGGGGTGCGGCCCCTGGAGCTGCTGTTGGGGTCCCCAGGTTTTGAGTTCCTGGAGATTGTGTTGGGGTTCGCAGGGGTTGGGCCCC